>NW_003302548.1:14262728-14457327 GCF_000004255.2 Arabidopsis lyrata subsp. lyrata | reverse complement strand
AACTCCATACTCAGGTCAGAGTTGAGGTCAGAAGCAAGGGAACGCTGATTGGTGACACGGGTCTATTAGATCATCTGCTTAAGCACATGGCTAGTAAGGTGGCTCCTGGAGGTCAAGATAGGTTTAGGAGAAAGCACAATGCAGATGGGGCAATGGAGTATTGGTTGGAGAGTTCTGATTTGATTCACATAAGGAAAGAAGCAGGAGTTGAAGATCCTTACTGGACTCCTCCACCTGGTTGGAAGATTGGTGACAACCCTACTCAAGATCCTGTCTGCGCCGGAGAAATCCGTGACATCAGAGAAGAATTAGCTAGCCTGAAAAGGTAAAAAAAGTTATTGATCATCTTTCTTTTGTTGTCTTATAGAAATTGTAACTCATGTCTGTCTTGGT
Source organism: Arabidopsis lyrata subsp. lyrata (assembly GCF_000004255.2). Lineage (NCBI taxonomy): Eukaryota > Viridiplantae > Streptophyta > Magnoliopsida > Brassicales > Brassicaceae > Arabidopsis > Arabidopsis lyrata. Next base: position 14,456,934 of record NW_003302548.1, on the reverse strand, counting down.
CTTGAGAAGAGGATTGGAGAAACTCGCATCAAAGAAGGAAGAGGAGGAGCTTGTTATCGTGACTACACCTAATTCTTGTGTTACTAGTCAGAATGATAATCTGATGACTCCAGCAAAGGTAAGAGCTCGAAACAATAACTGAGACTCTCTCTTGTGATACTGTTTTATCCTACTTTGTCAACATCTCTGCTGCTTCATCTCAGGAAATCTACGCTGATCTGCTAAAGAAGAAATACAAAATTGAGGACCAGCTAGTGATAATTGGAGAAACCTTGCGTGACATGGAGGTATGTATATCCTCAGATTGAGTTTCTAATTAGACACAAACACTTTTCTTACTAGTTTTAGCTAAACCCTTACTTAAAATGTAAAATCTTAAAATGCAGGAAGGCATGGGATACCTAAAGAAAACTGTGGACGAGAACTATCCTAGAAAGCCAGACTCAACAGAGACACCTTTGCTACTAGAGGATTCACCACCAATACAGACACTAGAAGGAGAAGTGAAGGTGGTGAACAAGGGTAACCAAATCACAGAGTCACCTCAAAACAGAGAAAAAGGCAAGAAGCATGATCAACAAGAACGATCACCACTTTCACTTATAAGCAACACTGGTTTCAGAATCTGCAGGCCTGTGGGGATTTTCGCATGGCCCAAATTGTCTGCTCTTGCTGCTGCTACTGATACTAATGCTTCTTCGCTAAGTCACCGACCAGCCTACCCATCTCCTTGTCCAGTCAAGCCACTTGCAGCTAAGCGTCCTCTCGGCTTGACATTTCCCTTCACCATCATACCCGAAGAAGCTCCCACAAATCTATTCAACGTTTGAAGCTGCCATCGCAAACTGATGCATCAGATCTTACTTCCCATACAAGTAAGCTGATGTGAATTGGTAAGGTCTCTCTTCCATGAAAGATTCAATAACTACAAGCGAGGAGGTATTTAAAAGGGAAATATCACTTTATTATTATATAAGGAACTATATTTATGGGAATAATTTGGCAAATTTTGAAATTCTTCCTCTTTAATTTAGGGATTTTATGTCTCTGATTATTAAGTATATATAGAGAGAGATGATTTGAATAGAGAGGCTTATCATAGGAATATATTATTTTGAAAGACAAGGATCATCATATTCTGTATTACTGAACAATTTCTATAATGATATAGTTATGTATACTTATTATTCAATTCCTAGAGCTTTTGATTTTAAATCCATTTTTATGCAAAATCGAATAATGAGAATGGTTTGTAGAATATATAAAAAAAAAGCTTAACCTAATAACTATTTCTTGACAAAAAAAGATTAAAAAAAAAACAAGAAAGAGCTAATGCAACAACAAACTGATTTGGGTTAATTAGCAACAACAAACGATAATAACTATCACGTAACCAGTGTCACTTTTAAAATCTTTCTCTTTGGGATAATTTGTGACTTTTCACAATGTATGAATTCTTATGGTCATTCTACTAATAATACGAATAATTTATGAATTTTTATGGTCATCTACTAATAATACGAATGTTATACTTTCAAAATTTAAAGAAAACAATAGGAATACTTTTTTTTTCCCTTCCATCTCTCTTCCCGCGTTTTGTTGTTCGACCGATCTTGTGGTACATATGTTCTAATTTGAACGTCGAATTAAAACCATAAAATAAAAATAAAAAATCTCATCTCAAAATTTCCTAAATATTTGGTGGTGCAGATTTAAGTTTCGCTCTCATAAAACCAAACCTGTTACGTTCTTTAGACTAGTTCTGCTGCGAAAGACGACACACCAATGTTACTTGAATCCATGTCAAAAGATCTAGAAATCACACACAAGTTTTTCTTTAATTTTAATTATATATCTAAAATATGGAATAGTTAATTATAAAATCAGTGAGAAATAAATTTAAAAGAAAGCAATATGTTGTTTGCCAAATTGACAATTCTAAATATTGTGGCGTATCTACAAATTTTAGTAGCCACTTCTGATTTATTTGTTTCAACTTGTAAATTTCAAACATAACATATGTACCAAAATCAATTATAAATACAAATAATTAAATCATATTTATGTGGAAAGAGTCTCACTTTGATAGTCAATCACTTGTGCGTAAAGAAATTTGACGAAAGGGTTTTACAAAAAAATGGCCAGCACAGCATCATCATGTCTCGACCACCTTATATTATAAGATTTTGTGTTTTTTATCCATAAATTGTAAATAACCGTCAACTGAATTTCACTTATATTTGATATTATGAAATGGAAAATTAAAAATATCCCACCTTGATTTAGGTGGAAATAAAATAGTTCACAAATATACATATGTTTAAAAAAAATAATAAAAAAAATTCTAGAATCTGAATTTAAATCCTTTTTGAGCAAACTTTCAATTCGCACTCTGTTTTCTTTATTTTCTAACATTAAATTGAAAACGGATGATTGAAAGCAAATCAGACCAGTACTTAAAACATTCAGAAAATTACTAAAGTACAAAATGTTTTTTTTTTTAACTAAGCGCGTAGTTTCGAATTGAAGCCTTAGCATCGATAATCTTTTAGGTTTTGATTAGTAATTCCGCAATTGTTGTGATACAAAGTGTACCGTTTTAACAATTACTACACCAAAAATAGTATTCTTAGTTTTTCGTATGGTTTATTTACTTTTATGTTGTACTGTTGGATAATTCAAGACTTAAAGAAGAAGTTATCTCTTAGAAGAAGAAGCTTCTAGAGATAAGTAAGGATATTCACAAATATGTTTTAGATAATGATAAAGTATCTAGATAGAGTTTGTGTTTAACCAAATCCTAATAGACTTGGGAGATGTCCAAGTTCTATATAAATACAAGGGTTCATGGAGAGATGGTCCATGAGACTTAGAGAGAAGAGATTTAGTTTTGTGAGAGTTTCTAAATCTAATAAAGAAGTGTTGTTCTTTATATTCTAAGTTCTAGCAATCATAACTTTGAATTGGTATCAGAGATTGAAGGAGAAGTACCGATCGAAGACGACGATCAAAGCTTCACGTATCCAAGATGGGAGACGTGGAACCTTCAACACGAACAAAAGACAATGGAGCCCCAACGATCCAATGCCCTATGTTAACAACAACAAACTATACAGTTTGGGCGATGAGGAAGAAGATCTTGTTAAGAGTAAGCGAAGTATGGGACACCATAGAACCAGGATCAACGGACAGAAAGAAGAACGATGTAGCGACAACTCTTCTATTTCAATCAATCCCCGAGAGCCTCATCCTACAAATTGGAGAACAAGGCACGGCAAAGTTGGTGTGGGCTGCGATCAAATCTCGTCACCAGGGAGCAGACCGTGTTAAAGTGGCGAGACTCCAAACCCTAATGTCACAACTCGATCGGTTGAAGATGGAAGACACCGACTCGGTTGATGACTTTGCGGGAAAGATTTCGGGAATAGCTTCCCAATCTGCTTCTCTCGGAAATACAATTGACGAATCGAAGTTGGTGAAGAAGTTCTTGACAAGTCTTCCTAGAGGAAAATTCATACAAATTGTAGCTTCTCTTGAGCAAGTCCTAGACTTAGAAACAACGGGATTTGAAGATATAGTAGGGAGAATAAAAGCTTACGATGAGCGTATAAGGGATGAGACTCAAGGAGAGGATCAAAGTAAACTCTTGTTTTCAAACAATAGCCACGGAGGCTACGGCGGAAACAGAGGAGGTTACGGAAACAGAGGAGGACGAGGTTTTGGTAGGGGCAGAGGAAACTTTGGTAGAGGTAGGGGTCGAGGGAGATTCAATAGCCAAGATCAAGGAGCAACAGCTGCGGAAGAAAAACCAAAATCGAAAAGAGATCGTTCCAAGGTAATATGTTGGAGATGTGACAAAGCGGGTCACTTTGCATTGACATGTCCCGAGAAACCAATGCAAAACCAAGAAGCTAACCTAAACGAGACACAAGAAGCCGATGCCTTATATGTCCATGAAGTCGTATTCCTTAACGAAGATAAGGTAATCCCTAAGAACTATGATACTAATAACAACTCGAGTATTTGGTATTTAGATACCGGTGCAAGTAACCACATGTCGGGGAACAAAGATTTCTTCTCAAACCTAGATGAGAACGTAAAAGGTAAAGTGAGGTTTGGCGATGGCTCGTGTGTGAATATCATTGGCAAAGGAACGATTGTCTTTGTGTGCAAGACCGGAGAGAAAAGAGCTCTCAAAGACATCTATCTCATACCCGAGCTAAAACACAACATATTGAGTCTTGGACAAGCAACTGAAGGTGGGTGCGAAGTACACATGAAAGAAGACGTGTTAACACTAAGTGATCCATGTGGAAAGTTGCTTGTAAGAGTCACAAGATCTCCAAACCGACTCTACAAAACCCCGATGAAAATAAGCAGTCCAATGTGTCTACTTTTACGTGATGATGAAGAAAAATGGAAGTGGCACTCAAGACTTGGACATGTGAGCTTTGGTGTCATGAATAATATGGTACAAAAGGAGATGGTCGAAGGAATGCCACGAACTCTACATGAAAAGAGTGTGTGTGACGTGTGCTTAGCCAGAAAACAAACAAGAAATTCATTCCCGATAAAAAACAAGCTTCCGTGCGGCACAAGCATTGGAACTAGTTCATGGCGACTTATGCGGGCCAATCTCACCACCAACACCAGCTAACAACCGGTATGTATTCGTCTTAATTGATGATTTTTCTAGGTACATGTGGACCATGTTGCTAAAGGAAAAGAGTGAGGCGTTCGATCGGTTTAAAAAGTTTAAAGAAGTTGTGGAGAAAAAAACCGGGTTAACCGTGAAAACTTTTCGCACCGATAGAGGAGGAGAGTTTACCTCAGCTCAATTCACTTCCTTTTGTGAAGAAAAAGGAATAACAAGACATCTTACTGCTCCTTACATACCACAACAAAATGGTGTAGTTGAAAGAAGAAACCGGACATTAATGGAGATGACAAGAAGCTTACTTAAGGCAATGAGGATTCCGAATCACTTATGGGGAGAAGCTGTTCGTCATTCAACTTACCTCATTAATCGAGTTCCTACTAAGGCTTTGAAGGGTCAAACGCCTTACGAGTGCTTCACGTTCAAGAAACCGAACATAGAACATTTGAGAGTCTTTGGTTGTATGGCCTACGCTAAAATCAATGGACCACATCTTAAGAAGCTAGATGAAAGGTCAAGGAGCGTGGTCAATCTTGGAACCGAGCCGGGTTCTAAAGCCTATAGACTCTATGACCCGGTCTCAAGGAAAGTAATTGTTAGTAGAGACGTGGTCTTCGATGAAAAGAAAGCTTGGAACTGGTCATCTACAACAAGTGAATCCAATGGTGAACCGGGTATGTTTAAACTCACTCGTGGAGGTATTATAGATAATGGAGATGGATATGGTGATGATCAAGCCAATGAAAACCATAATCCGGATCAAGAGCCTATAGACCAAGACGAGGAAGAAGAGGTAGAAGAAGAGGTAGAAGAAGAGGAACATGTTGACAATGCCGTGAATCAAGGAGCAGAGAATCAACAAGTAGTGACTAGATATGGCCGAACGATAAGACAACCTAGCTACCTTGATGATTATGTGTTGCTTGCAGAACAAGAAAGTGGTAGGTTACTACTTACGGTAGACGGAGAACCCGAAAATTACTTTGAAGCTGAACATCAAAAGGAATAGATTGATGCAATGCAAGCCGAGTTAGATTCAATTCTCAAGAACAAGACATGGGAACTCGTTGATAAACCGGTTGATGTTAAACCTATTGGTCTTAAGTGGATTTATAAGATCAAGAAGAAAGCGGATGGCTCGGTTAATAAATACAAGGCAAGGCTTGTAGCTAAAGGCTATGTACAACAACAAGGCGTAGATTTTGATGAAGGGTTTGCTCCGGTGGCACGTCTCGAAACTATACGCCTTCTCATAGCTTTAGCAGCAACAAATGGTTGGGAGATTCACCACCTAGACGTGAAAACTGCATTCTTAAACGGAGACTTAAAGGAGTTAGTCTACGTAACCCAACCGGAAGGTTTTGTGAAGAAAGGTGAGGAAGATCGAGTGTATCGACTTTACAAGGCTCTATACGGCTTACGACAAGCTCCTAGAGCATGGAATGTAAAACTCGACCAAGTCTTAAGAGAGATGGGCTTCAACAAGTGTATCAAGGAACCGACGGTATATCGGAAGAACGACAAGAAGGACGTCTTGATTGTGGCTATCTACGTGGATGATTTGTTTGTGACGGGAACCACACTTAAGGTCATCAACAAATTCAAAGAAGATATGTCAAAGAAATTCGAGATGTCGGACCTAGGGAAGTTAACGTATTATCTTGGCATAGAAGTGATTCAAGGAGTGGATGGGATAAAGATAAAGCAAGAAAGATACGCTCAAGGAATTCTTATTAATGCTAAGATGGAATCGTGTAACTTGACTCATACACCAATGCATCTAAGTCAAAAGTTCAACAAGTTGGAAGAAGAACCAGAGATTGATGCAACCGAGTATAGACGAACCATTGGTTGTCTTAGGTACCTCCTACACACAAGACCGGATCTCTCCTTTGCTGTTGGAGTTCTAAGCCGGTATATGCAAAGTCCAAGAATTCTCATGGGATTGCGGTCAAGCATATATTAAGGTATGTAAGAGGAACAACAAACTTTGGTTTGTTTTTCAAGAGAGACGGGTCAAGGAGAATCACCGGATATAGTGATAGTAGTCACAATGTTGATATTGACGACGGAAGAAGCACCTCAGGACACGTTTTCTACTTTGGTTCATCACCGATTACTTGGACATCACAAAAGCAACCTAAGGCCGCATTGTCCTCATGCGAAGCGGAATTCATGGCAGCTACGGAAGCCGCGAAACAAGCTATATGGCTTAAAGAATTGTTGAGTGAGATACTAAGCGTTGAAGGCGAGAAGGTCTTACTAAGGATTGACAATAAATCGGCTATAGCTTTGACCAAGAATCCGGTGTTTCATGGGAGAAGTAAGCACATACTTTCGAAGTATCATTTTATTCGGGAATGTGTGGAAGACGGACAAATCGAAGTTGAGCATGTACCCGGAGAGGTCCAAAAGGCGGACATTCTTACCAAGCCATTGGGAAGATTCAAGTTCAAGGAAATGCGAGACCTAATCGGTGTTGAAGAGATCAAGACTCCCAAAATTCAAGTTGGAATTAAGGGGGAGAATGTTGGATAATTCAAGACTTAAAGAAGAAGTTATCTCTTAGAAGAAGAAGCTTCTAGAGATAAGTAAGGATATTCACAAATATGTTTTAGATAATGATAAAGTATCTAGATAGAGTTTGTGTTTAACCAAATCCTAATAGACTTGGGAGATGTCCAAGTTCTATATAAATACAAGGGTTCATGGAGAGATGGTCCATGAGACTTAGAGAGAAGAGATTTAGTTTTGTGAGAGTTTCTAAATCTAATAAAGAAGTGTTGTTCTTTATATTCTAAATTCTAGCAATCATAACTTTGATGTACCGCTTTTTTAACAATTCTATTCTTTACTCTTTTTTTCTAAAAATTTCCACTATTTTGGGTAATTAAACGAATATTTTGTGTGATTAAAAAACGGGGAAAGAAGGGATTTAATTTGGCAACCACATCTGAGAAATATAGACGAAGAAAAATATTGAAGTTTAAAGTTGGCAACCACATCAGAAATAATTTGTTTAAGATTATCGAGATTGGGGAGTTCCAAACTTCCTATAGAGCCGGAATGGAGCAGACCAGCTTAGCTGTAAGTGTTTGACCTTATTATTTAATTACTACTATTGGAACTGTTTTTAATCTCATTTTAATACTCCAATTTATGTTCCTATTCTCATTATTTTAAGAAAAAAAAAAAAACAATTTTCAACTCAAAGACAACTGTAGGCTTTGCCTTAACCATTTTATTTCGGCTGAGTTCGTGACAATAAAAAAAAATGCTTGGTGTCAAGGGGACAAATAAACAAAGTTTTCATTGCTTAAAGACTTTGTAATCATATAATAACTACAGCTTACTTAACATTGATAATATATACATAAAAAAACTATGATTAAATATTATAGTGTTCTGAAAACCGATTAATTTAGATGGTGTTTGATGTCAAAAAAAAAAAAAAAAAGATGGTGTTTTAAGTGCTAGCCCACCACTCAATTTCTTTTAATTTTATCAAATAAAAACGATAATATGTTTTTCATTTTATCATTTTAAGTCCGATGAGCAACTAGGCCTAGAGTTTTTGTGCATATAATGATATACTACAATTTCGAAATGTCTTAGTATATAAATTTTTGTATATATTCATTAATGTTTAAGCATTTCCCCTGATTTTAGCGAAAAATAATCCCACTAAAATGGACGAACAAGAATCTCGAGTTCTTTTAAATTATTCATTACTTTCTTTAAGGGCCAAACATCTTAAAATGTAGAAATAGTTGGTTTTGATTATTGCAACGACACAGATTACTTAGCAATAGCATATAGAATTTCCGATTATTATACGAAAGATATACTAGATTTATATGCAAGAATTCAACCAAATTATATAAATTGAATAGTGGAAGTAATATACTAATATTATGAACTTTTGATATTATATATATGCACACACGAATTAAACCTATTTGGAGCACCAAACGAACTAAGTTGTATCCAAAACACAAAATGCAACATTCATAATCATCATCTGGGGTGTCATTAATGTCTCTGGAACTTCCGGTGTTTGACATTTCAAAGCCTCTAAGCGAGTCATCGTTGACGTCACTACAAGATGCGTGTAAAGAGTGGGGTTTCTTCTACGTGACCAACCATGGTGTCTCCGGCGACATGTACAAGAAACTCCGGCGATTATCCGGGGGTGTTTTTGAGCTCGAAGATGAGGAGAAAATGAAGATGGGAGCGTCTAATTACACTCCCCGTTTCATCGCTTCACCTTTCTTTGAAAGCCTTCGTGTCTCCGGTCCTGATTTCTATGCCTCGGCCAAGTCTTCCGTTTATGCTTTTTCAGACCAAGCTACCGATGAAGAGTTCAGGTATACATAGATCACATATAGTATCTGATATAGAGAGTTGAATATATAAAAATACATAAATTATGGTTGTTGACATTTTCTTTGGGAACCCCCAAAACGATGTCATTAATATGGCGTGAATTAAAAGTCCCCTCATATTTTGAATTTTATTTAGAAACCAATTAAGCTGTCCTCTCAACCAATTTATATGCAATCCACATTTTGCTTAATATTCAGATATTAAGGAGTCAGATTGTGCTTTCTCGTTTTGTTTCCTAGATAAATGTTCATATAAATTGTTTTTCCAAAACATCAATTAGAACAAGTAGAACGGGTTGTGACAATATGATTGTCAAACAAAAAACAAATCGGATTCCAACTATATTGGTCACTCTTTATTTCGCAAGTGCGCATTGAATATTTGCATTCGCTTTAGCATATATGCATGCACTCATATATTCTTTGTGTTTTCGTGATACATTAAATAATGTGAAAGTTAGGGATGTTGTCATGTCTTTAACCATTTCAGGACCGGTCCCTCTAGTTTTGGTGACTGATAAAAGGACTGGGCATAATACCCGAACCCGAAGAACCGAACCGAACCCGACCCGAAATATCCGAACTCGTTCTACTTCGGTTCCGGCTAATTACCCGATCGGGTTCTGTTTTCAAATAACTGTGGGTATCGGGTATTACCCGAACCGAACCCGATACCCGTGAGTATTTTTTATTACCCGAACATATATACACATATGAGGACATAAACTTGAATATGTGACTTGTTTAATGATTTAAGTTATGGAACAAACTCAAAACAAAGTTTACTTCTTGTTTTATATTATTGTCTTAAGGAACAACTTGTTATAATTTCAGATCTTTCGGGTTTTATGGGTACTTTTATGTATGTTTGGGTATATTTGGACAAAGTTTGGGTAAGTAGTACTCAAACCCGAAATAGTTTTGGTTATTTATGGGTTCTTTAACCAATACCCGAATTACCCGGACCCGAAGTGAACCTGAACCGAACCCGACCCAAAATTGTACATATAACCCAACGGGTCCAAAATTTCTAAACCCGAAAAACCCGAACCCGAAAGACCCGACCCGAACCCGACCCGAATACCCAAATACCCAGGCCTAGATAAAACCACTGAAATCTAAGACAATAATAACTATGTATAGTTGACCGGTCCATTTTTTTTTTTTTTTGGGATTAAAGTTGGTTCTATGTAAATAATGTTAAAGTAGACTTGTTTTCAACACTTACAAAGTATCTCCTCCATAACATTATATTCCTAGTGAATCAAATCAATTGTTTATTTTTCTTTTGTATTTTTGATCAATTCACAAAACTATGATCTGCTGGTTACTAATTTATGCATTAATTGTTATTATTTTTAATGATGAAGAGTTGATGTTTTGGAAAAACAATTTGCATGAACACCAAACCAATTGTTTCACATTGACTAAATGATTTTTTCTTGCTTTTTATTTTTCTTATAAAAAAAGTGCGTTGATGAAAGAATATGGAGAAAAGATGACGGAACTATGCGAGAAGATAATGAAAGCAATCCTCTCTAGCTTTGGAGACGATCTTCATCACAAATATTACGAATCTGAGTTTGGAAACTGTCATGGCTACTTCAGGATCAACAACTACACAATCCCTTCAGAACAAGAAGGTGATCATGATCACAACGACGATGATGATCAAGATTTGATCGAAGGGCTTGGAATGCACACTGACATGAGTTGCATCACGATCGTTGATCAAGATGACATCGGAGGTCTTCAAGTCAGAAGCAGAGATGGGATTGGTCTGATGGATATTAACCCTAAAGACGAAGCTCTCGTGGTCAACGTCGGAGATCTATTGCATGCATGGACTAATGGACGGTTGAGATCGTCTCAACACAGAGTTATCTTGAAACGACGTGGTTTCGTCGGTAATAGATTCTCACTTGCTTTTTTTTGGTGTTTCGACGATGGGAAAGTCGTGTTTGCCCCTGATGAAGTGGTGGGAGGTTGTGAGGGTGTGAGAATATTTCGGTCATTTAAATGTGGGGATTATTTGAGGTTCAGAGAGAAGTTCGAGAAGGTTGGGGACACGGTCGAAGACTTTGCACGAATTGAAGACTATCGTTAATTATTTTTTTTCTAAAGTGAAAGACAAAATTAAGTAAATTTGTGGGCAATTCTCCTAAATACCTCTTTTTAAAATTTGATCTCATAAATTATAAATACCTTTAAAATGAGTTTTTCTTCTAAAATAACATCACTAAAATATATTGTTTCCAGTTTAACAAAAAAAAAAAAATTGTTTCCAAAATAAATCGGGTTGCCGGATTTTTCAGCCCCCAACTATTTGCAAACTCAAGGAATCCCCCTATACTTTTTTGCTCTTAAAAAATCACCAACAACTAACAATTTCCTTAATAAAACATCCTCAACTTTCAGATTCATCTTGATTAATACGCCTCCAATTGAACCGGCCATTAAACCGGGTTTAACCACAAATCCGCGTTTACTATACCGCGATTAGGATTACCCGCATAAGTAGGGTTGCCGGATTTTTCAGCCCCCAACTATTTGCAAACTCAAGGAATCCCCCTATACTTTTCGCTCTTAAAAAATCACCAACAACTAACAATTTCCTTAATAAAACATCCTCAACTTTCAGATTCATCTTGATTAATACGCCTCCAATTGAACCGGCCATTAAACCGGATTTAACCACAAATCCGCGTTTACTATACCGCGATTAGGATTACCCGCATAAGTACCCATGACCCGAGAGTTAAAACGACGTCGTTTTGACTCGTCTCTTTTTCTCAAAACAAAGCCAAAACGACGGGTTGCCGGATTTTTCAGCCCCCAACTCGTCTCTTTAGCTTTGTGTTTTAGCTTTTGTAATGACTTTGTGCTTTAGCTTTTGTAATGACAAAATGACTTTGTGCTTTAGCTTTAGATTTGTGCTTTGTGTTCCTTTTGTAATGCTATGATAATGATGCAAGAATCCCCCTATTAAACTTGAGGAACCATTGTTGTTAACATCTAAATAGAGACATAATGATCCGAGAATAACATCCAAAAGATCAACATCCAAAAGATCAACATCCATAACATACAAAAAGATACTAGGTGTTCTGATCTTACATATTCTAAACACAAGAATAGTTGGGGGCTGAAAAATCCGGTAACCCGTCGTTTTGGCTTTGTTTTGAGAAAAAGAGACGAGTCAAAACGACGTCGTTTTAACTCTCGGGTCATGGGTACTTATGCGGGTAATCCTAATCGCGGTATAGTAAACGCGGATTTGTGGTTAAACCCGGTTTAATGGCCGGTTCAATTGGAGGCGTATTAATCAAGATGAATCTGAAAGTTGAGGATGTTTTATTAAGGAAATTGTTAGTTGTTGGTGATTTTTTAAGAGCGAAAAGTATAGGGGGATTCCTTGAGTTTGCAAATAGTTCGGGGCTGAAAAATCCGGCAACCCTACTTATGCGGGTAATCCTAATCGCGGTATAGTAAACGCGGATTTGTGGTTAAACCCGGTTTAATGGCCGGTTCAATTGGAGGCGTATTAATCAAGATGAATCTGAAAGTTGAGGATGTTTTATTAAGGAAATTGTTAGTTGTTGGTGATTTTTTAAGAGCGAGAAAGTATAGGGAGATTCCTTGAGTTTGCAAATAGTTGGGGGCTGAAAAATCCGGCAACCCAAATAAATCCCACAAAAACGCGGAGCAGCCCGACACATAAGAAGTATTTGGGCTTATAATGGGCCTAATTTCGCCGCTAGCCTCTGCTCAATTGTCCTTTTCTGATTTTGTCGTCAATCACGTCTCATATCCGAGGCGACTTTGCTTCTCCTAGATCTGAAACCCTAATTCTTGATTTCGCTATGGAGTCCGTCGAATTGATCAATCCCAATCCCAATTCACAAACCCTAGCTCAACCTCCTCCTTCCTCCAACGGAGACACTGCTCCACTCGCATCGGATCATATGAATCCTCAGAATTCGGAATCTGTGACTTTAAACGGTACTAATGGTTCATCAGCAAAGCCTGAGTTCTTGCGTCCTTTGCTATCGGAGAACGGTGTTAGCAAGACGCTGAGTGGTAACGATAAGGATCAGTCTGGTGGAGAGGAAGAGACTACAAGCCGGAGGAAGCGTCGGAGCCGGTGGGATCCTCCGCCTTCTGAGTCGGGTAATAACCCTAGCGCTGAAGGGAGTACTGATTCCGGTACTGGAACTAGGAAGCGTAAGTCGAGATGGGCAGATGATGAGCCCAAGCCGCACATTCAGTTACCTGATTTTATGAAGGATTTCACTGGAGGTATTGAGTTTGATCCTGAGATTCAAGCTTTGAATAGTAGGTTACTTGAGATTAGTAGGATGTTGCAGTCTGGTATGCCTTTGGATGATAGACCGGAAGGACAGAGGTCTCCTTCACCAGAGCCTGTGTATGATAACATGGGGATTAGGATTAACACTAGAGAGTATAGAGCAAGGGAGAGGTTGAATAGAGAAAGACAAGAAATTATTGCTCAGATTATCAAAAAGAATCCGGCTTTTAAACCTCCAGCAGATTATAGGCCTCCTAAGCTCCATAAGAAGCTTTTCATTCCAATGAAGGAGTTTCCTGGTTACAATTTTATTGGTCTGATTATTGGCCCTAGGGGTAATACTCAGAAGAGAATGGAGAGGGAGACAGGTGCTAAAATTGTAATTCGGGGTAAAGGATCGGTTAAAGAAGGTAGGCATCAGCAGAAAAAGGATTTGAAATATGACCCTTCAGAGAATGAAGACTTGCATGTTTTAGTTGAGGCTGAGACTCAGGATGCTCTTGAAGCTGCTGCTGGTATGGTTGAGAAGCTTCTGCAACCTGTTGATGAAGTGTTGAACGAGCACAAGAGGCAACAGCTCAGGGAACTTGCTACCTTGAATGGGACAATAAGGGATGAAGAATTCTGTAGACTGTGTGGTGAGCCAGGACATAGACAGTATGCATGTCCGTCTCGTACCAATACCTTTAAGAGTGATGTTCTTTGCAAGATTTGTGGTGATGGTGGACACCCTACTATTGATTGCCCGGTGAAGGGTACTACTGGGAAGAAAATGGATGATGAATATCAGAACTTCTTGGCAGAGTTAGGAGGAACTGTACCTGAATCTTCTCTCAAACAGAGTGCTACGCTGGCTCTTGGTCCGGGAAGTTCGGGAAGTAATCCTCCATGGGCTAATAATGCAGGGAATGGTGCAAGTGCGCATCCTGGCTTAGGGTCAACTCCGACCAAACCCCCCTCCAAAGAATATGATGAAACAAATCTGTACATTGGGTTCTTACCTCCGATGCTTGAGGACGATGGTTTGATTAATCTGTTTTCATCCTTTGGTGAAATTGTGATGGCAAAGGTAATCAAGGACCGTGTGACTGGGCTGAGCAAAGGCTATGGTTTTGTGAAGTACGCTGATGTACAGATGGCCAATACTGCTGTTCAGGCAATGAATGGCTATCGGTTCGAAGGCCGAACACTCGCTGTCAGGATTGCAGGCAAAGTGCCACCGCCTACTGCACCTCCAGGGCCTCCAGCTCCTCAACCACCAACTCAAGGTTATCCTCCCTCAAACCAGCCGCCAGGTGCCTATCCTTCTCAACAGTATGCCACTGGTGGTTATTCAACAGCTCCAGTTCCTTGGGGTCCTCCCGTTCCTTCCTATTCTCCATATGCTCCTCCCCCTCCTCCTCCTGGTTCTTACCATCCTGTCCATGGTCAACATATGTCACCTTATGGAATGCAATACCCACCACCACCACCTCATGTGACACAAGCACCTCCACCTGGCACTACTCAAAACCCAGCTTCTAGTGAACCCCAGCAAAGCTTCCCACCAGGAGTACAAGCTGACAGTGGTTCTGCTACGTCTGTACCACCAAATGTCTATGGTAGCTCAGTCACGGCTATGCCTGGACAGCCTCCATATATGAGTTATCAGTCTTACTACAATGCTGTTCCCCCTCCACCACCTCCAGCACCAGCCTCGTCTACTGATCATTCCCAAAACATGGGTAACATGCCATGGGCCAACAATCCTCCTGTCTCAACACCTGATCACTCGCAAGGTCCTGGTAATGCACATTGGGCACCTACTCCTCCTATGCCGCCCACTGTTGGGTATTCACAGAGCATGGGGAACGTACCCTGGGCTCCCAAACCTCCTGTACAGCCACCTGCAGAGAATCCATCCGCTGTTGGAGATTCTGAGTATGAGAAGTTCATGGCTGAGATGAAGTAGCATGTGTGTTCTGAGGAGAAACTCCTTAGTGGAGAGGTAAGATGTCCTCATTTGATGTTATTGTTTGTTCTCCCTACAGGTTTTGAAATTAAAATTTGAAATCGAATCAACTGGCTTTCATCATAGGAGAAAACTTTTGTTCCTCAATTTTCCAACGTTTTCAAACAAAAAATTTCTTTCTCAACATCATATTTTAGACTTCCAGTTGCAGGATACTGCCTTTTTGTCCATTTTTTTTTTTTTGAAAGCCTTCTTGTTTATGTAATTTTTCTGTTCTAGTTTTATCACATGATAACTAACTGATATAGCTCATAATTTGGTCACTGATGTGTTTGTGAGCAATGCTACAGCTAACGGAGCATCTGTCCTGGTAATCAATTCTGAAACATAGAATCCGGGAGTTGGATGTTCGAATTTTGTCAGTCTACCCTTTTTGCTCTATGTTTTGTTCAGTAACTCCTAATGTGTCTTTTCACCTCTCAGTTTTTCTATCTGACAACATCTAAACTACCACTAACATAGATTCCAAAAGTGTGTCCCTGTTATTGTATACATCTCATTAACACGAATCTTTGTTTTGTTGATATTGTTAATTTTTTCAGGTGTGATGTTTCTTGGAGGTCTTGTACCCTGATTTCTTACATCTTTCTTGTTGGAAGTTTGGGACTCACAATCTTAACCCTTGCTATGCTGTTGTGAAATATGCAGAGACTCAGGCTGGAAGCTCCCAGTTCAGACAATTGCCTTTCCGGAAAGGCCATAAGAATTTTATTAATGTTACTGATAATAATTGCTGCTCTTTTGTAGGACTATTTATATGTCTGGGGTTCTTGTTTCATTTCATAATACTCATATTTACCAGTGATCAGTGTGTTAAGTCTGTCTTCAGCTCGCAATTTCTTCTGTACTGTTTCGATATGGGAGTTAAGCCTTTTTAGTATTGTAGTGCGAAAAATATCTATTATCCTTTGTGATGCAAGATATGATCATCTTGCTCTTGTGGTCATCAGTTCTCACAGGAACCTGAAGGCAACATGGTATGTTGAATTACATTCGGCATATTGACGCCGACACCACTTTGATTCAGTCTTGTATACTGACATAATAATATCTTTCAAGCTTCCATGTGGCAGGTGTGATTTCTGGCTAGTGATCCAGATTAACTTTAATAACATTGGTCTTGATCTATTCAAGTGTTTCAGTGTCTACTTTTGATAGAGAGCTTTGTGATAAGTTGGGCATAGAAGTAGTAAACTGTCTCAAGAGTGTTTGCATATTGATTTATACCTGATCGCTCACGTTAACAATTTTGGTAAGTGGTAACTAGGGACGTTGGCATGGAGTGTAGAGGATGGTTACATACAATTGGCAATCGGGAGCCTTTTTCTGAGCTCGCAAGATTCCTAGCTCTCCTAAAAGGTTTGTTGGTCTATACAACAACTAGATCGAATAACACTCTGTTCAGCATTTTCAACCGAGTTCCATGTATATATGGATTAATGTATAGGGTTTAAAAAATAAAATATTTTATGTTAGAATTGGATAGGGACGTTTATGTCTTCGGCAGTATCATATGATAAACAAAAAGCATTTTCACTTTAAGTTTTCTAGCATAGTAAATTGAACAACTCGAAATTCCACCATATTACTTGCCTCTTTCGGTAATCTGTATACGAACGAACTCTGAAACAAACGAGTGAGCGGAAAGAACCTCTGAGAGGAGAATCAATAGAAACCATCCTTTTCATCTAAAAAAGTATTGAAAGTCATCTCAAATCAGTTTCTGTAGTTTTGAACAAACGTTTAAAAATCTTCTATAATTATCTTTTTTTATTGGCAAATTAGATAATGTAGATGACAAATATGTAAAGCCAATTCTTAGGCCTAGCCCAGTGATGCAATTAGCCCATAATTCCCAAATGCAGATGAACAAAATCCTCTCAAATTGTAGCCATCTTCTCCGTCTCGGCTCCGCCGTTCGGTTTCCGTTACTATTTTCCAAAATCATTCATTTTCTCTTTTAACTTCCAAAAATCGAATTTGAGTTGAATCTTCTAAGCTCAAGCTATATCGATTTCGAAATGGAGGAAGGTCGTGACGACGAGGATTCTAGTTTTTCTAGTTCCGGCGATCGCGACGGTGGATTGAGCGGTTGTTTTTTCTTGGATCATGTTGGCGAAGTTTTTCTTTCTCGGAATCATGATGGTTTGTCCTGGAAATGTTCGGATTCTTCAGATTGTGTAAGATTTTCTCGATTATGTGTTCATGCTTCCTCAAATTAATCCGACGAATTGAGTTCGTTGACTTTTATCCTTCTGGTTTTCCACATTCATCATGAATTAGTGTTGATTTTGATGTTGGATCTGGGAGAAACAAAATCATGGAGCTTCTCTGTCTTTATTGCTATGTTACTGAATTTGAGCAAGTTTCCTGTTATATATTGACAGGAGGGAACAACTTGTTTAGGAACTATAAACTGCGAGAATTTCGAAACTGAGATCAAATTCTCTGATATTTATGCTGTGGAGTTTGTTAACTATGGTTTGGTGCATAGTCCAAAGTCAGGCCTTAGACATGCCAAAGAATGTTTCCGGGAACGCTTGTTATATACTCAAGAGGTTTCGTTTTCGAATCTTTTGTCTCACTTCTTCTTTCATCCTATGGAGATTTACAGTGTAATGATTCTCTACTTTGATGTAGATGTATCGGTTCACTGTGCATGGTTTTCAAAGTTCACCAAAGGAGCCTTGTCTTTGGAAACTTGCCGCTTTCACTTTTGGCCATATGGATTTGCAGACGTGCCAGAGTTGGATGGATCAATTGAATTACTCTTTGATTAAGGAAGTAGAAAGACCAAGAAATCTTTTGGTATAATCTTATCCCTTCAGGCTCTACCACTTTCTTCCTCCTAATTTGTATGAATGCTTTGACAAATTGATTCCCACTTTTTTAGGTATTCGTCCATCCAAAAAGTGGCAAAGGAAATGGCTCCAAGGTCTGGGAAACTGTTTCCAAGATTTTTATTCGCGCTAAAGTTAATACCAAGGTATGTTTTTAATTGCATCACTAGCAGAAAGATCATTTAGTAATTCTGTTTTTTTGAGGGTTCGTTATAGGTTATTCTTTGACGACAAATGGCACACAGATTTTGCTTCTTGGAGTAGCTGATTTGATTTTGTGTTATAGTTGAGGATCTAGGAAAATTTGATATTTATCATGTAATTATTGCTTCCTTATGGTTTTATCAGGGTCAATAGTTACTAATTGATTGTCTTTATTCATACTTTATATTTGCAGCAAATGAGTGCTCAGAAAGTGTTATTATATATATTGCTTTAGCAGATATTGCAACATGACTTCCACAATTTTGACATTCATTGTATGCACAATTTCTAGTGATAGTGTAGCATCATGAGACGTGAATGTTTTCATTTTTCATGCTATGGTCCTTAGTTCGATATTCTTGATTTACCCTTTAAATCAGGTGATTGTAACAGAACGAGCAGGACATGCATTTGATGTAATGGCATCTATCCAAAACAAAGAGCTCCATTCATATGATGGCATCATAGCTGTTGTAAGTTGTAGCCTATTTTTTCTATCTTTCATTGACCCAAAGTACTTTTTTTGACAATGATTGTAGTGATTGATTCGCTCAGCGCATCTGTGAAATATTTTTGTAATGCAACAATTTTATGAGTCAAGTTATGGATTAGTGCAAGTCGATGAAACTTCTTCACTCCTGATATTAGTTGTCGCATTTTTCTTTCTCATGCCGCTTTCCTGTGGATCATATATCTGCTTTCATGATATGATCTTCAGTATTTTAATATCTTCAAAAATCAATTGATGTTCAGGGTGGGGATGGTTTCTTCAACGAAATCCTTAATGGATATCTTCTGTCGAGACTTAAAGTCCCTCTTCCACCAAATCCTTCAGATTCCTTCAATTCTGCTCAAAGTAGAGCTAGCTCCTCAGTTGCAGAATCAGGAGATGCAGTTCATGAGACTGACCAAAAGGAACACTATCCTCTACTTCCTGACTCAGTTCAAGAGGTTATGAATTTCAGTATGTATTTGATCACTTCTATCTAGTCTTTGTTCAACCGCTGGGACTGTAACTAGTTGTAATCTCTGGGCGTTACTGTTAATCTACAGGGACAGTCAATGGCTCATGTGAAGGTCAGTTGGTTTAGTTCTCAGCAACATATCCAGTTACATTGCTTGCTTCCGAATGTTTGTTTTTTCTCCCTTTCTTATTAAATCACTTTCTTTTCTGGTTGTCTTGTTCCTTTTTGTTGAAAATCTCTTAGGAATTGAATATCTTGATCATCCCTTCACTGGTGGAAGGCCTCGATTTGGCCTCATCCCGGCAGGTTCAACTGATGCAATAGTTATGTGGTAGGCTTTTTTATCATCATTTATTCAAAATCATCCTTCCACTAGCAAAGGTTATCCTGCACCATGAATGAAAAGATGTTTCACTTGTATCAGCATATAAACTGATTACCAAATAAATAACTACTGCATATGCATTTTCACTCTCTACTGTCTGGTTTCTCTTTTTCTACTCCATACAAATTTTGAAAGATTTGGTGATAGCTTCAGGAATGTAAAAATAGCTTCTGAGAAGCTTTAAGTTTTAAAC
Organism: Arabidopsis lyrata subsp. lyrata; assembly: GCF_000004255.2. Lineage (NCBI taxonomy): Eukaryota > Viridiplantae > Streptophyta > Magnoliopsida > Brassicales > Brassicaceae > Arabidopsis > Arabidopsis lyrata. The sequence goes on along the minus strand of NW_003302548.1, from coordinate 14,436,985 downwards.
TACTATTTATGCTCTTGCATTACAGCACCACAGGAGCTCGTGATCCTGTAACATCTTCGCTGCATATCATTCTAGGAAGAAAGCTCTTCCTTGATGCAATGCAGGTTGTGCGGTGGAAAACAACATCAACCTCGACGATTGAACCTTATATTCGTTATGCAGCCTCATTCGCTGGGTAATGGACTAAACCTTTTTTGTGAGATGTTCCGTAACAAGGAAAGACAGATTCTGTTAAGTCATGAACCTCTGATTCTCATCCTTCACTTACAAGCCCGAAGCCTTAGTTCCTTATTATTAGTGGCATCCTCGTTTGTCTTATAGATCACCTCAATATCATCAACCATTAGTGCCTGTGATAGAAAACTTGATTCCTCCTATCTCTAACAGAGTTTTGTACAATTGGTTAGTTCAGATACGGGTTTTATGGTGATGTCATTTCAGAAAGCGAAAAATATCGGTGGATGGGTCCCAAACGCTATGATTACGTTGGAACTAAGATATTCTTGAAGCACAGGTATTTTCCTAACATATTTACCAATTTGAACTTCCAAAAGAAAACATTAGTTGAATTTCCTCCAAATGATCTACCTTGTTTTTCTTCCAAGCAAAGCACTGTTGATTGAGTTGTTGATTTATATGTCAATGCAAGATCATATGAGGCAGAGGTAACGTATGAAGAAGCTGAATCAGAGAACTCTAAAGCTTCCCTACACTCGCGGAGTAAGACATGGCCATTTCGAAATACCTCAAGATCAGAGAAAATACTATGTCGTGCGAACTGCAGCATATGTAACAGTAAGGTTGATGGGAATATTGTAAGCACAACACCCAACTCCTGTCCAGAAAAAACAAGATGGTGTAGATCGAAAGGGCGGTTTTTGAGTATAGGTGCTGCAGTGATGTCAAACCGAAATGAAAGAGCACCTGATGGTCTTGTCGTGGATGCACATCTTTCAGATGGTTTCCTTCACCTCATACTCATTAAGGATTGTTCTCGTCCCAAGTACTTATGGTAACGTCTGGACTTTTGCTATTGTCATTCATTTTATGAGTAAGGCTTATATCAGAGATTGTAATGGATTACAGGCACCTTACCGAGCTTGCAAAAAGAGGTGGTGAACCTTTGAACTTCGAGTTTGTGGAATATCACAAGGTTTGTAAAACATTTTCCTTTTGAAATCTTCTTAACTTGGTTGGGGCCTGATCAAATGTATGTGGGAATGCAGACGAGAGCTTTCACATTTACATCATTTGGGGAAGAGAGTGTGTGGAATTTGGACGGAGAGATCTTTGAGGCTCACCAATTATCAGCTCAAGTCTTGCGTGGCCTTATACCTCTGTTCGCTTCTGGTCCAGAGATATAACAACATGCATGTGAATGTGGTTTTATATGGAGCGTTGGGCATAGTTAGTGACCCAAGTGAAAAAGCTATATGAGATTGGAAACTAGAAAAGTATAATAGTGAACATGACAATGTTGCCAAAAAAGGAACAAGGCAAACATATTATAGTATCCAAGAACTTCAAGATGTAACCATTGAAGATGATCATCTTACTCTCTCTTTATAAACATCATTATGATGTAATATAGTCAATAAAAATTCAGCTCTAGTGATATGAGAATGTATTTTCAATGTAACCCAATGGTGTAAACTGTAAAGGGGACTACTAACAATAACAACAGAAAGAAGAGAGACTATGCAAAATGAACAACTAAACTCAAAAGCAACCATTATTGCATAGGGATGCAAATTCCAAAGACCTTGCAACTTAGAGCATGCACAATGAGGGTACAGAATTTAGTTCAAGAATCCGACCATATATATTAACTAAGAAATAGAATTTAGTTCAAGACAAGATGGAACATAAACATCACAGGTAACAGCTAAGAAGAGATAACTAGTAAAGAAATCAAAACAAGATTATATTTCTCCTCTGTAGCCACCAGAGCCAAAATAGTCTTTTCTCGAATTAGATATAGCCACACTCTTCTGGTGCTCAAGTTTTGGACAGTCTCGGATACGATGTCCAAGACCACCACAATACGCACAACCTTTGACACCACTTGCATTAGCAATGGTCTCTGCTTCTTCCATTGGATCATTCAGCTCAGCAAGGACAGGTGGAATCCTCTGTTTAGCTTCTTGCAACAAGTGTTTCAAATCGAGCAGCGTGGTTTCGCTTTGATTCTTGTTTATAAATGTTGTTGCTATCCCAGTTTTACCACACCGACCTGTTCGTCCTATCCTATGCACATAGTTCTCAATCTCTGCTGGCATGTCGTAGTTGATTACATGTTGTATATCTGGGAAATCTAGACCCTTTGAAGCAACATCAGTCGCGACCAAGACATCTTTTTTCCCAGCTTTAAACGAAGATATTGCATACTCTCTGTCTTCTTGATCTTTTCCTCCATGGATGGCCACTGCTTCCACTCCTTTCAGTAACAAGTACTCGTGAATATCATCAACATCAGCTTTGTTCTCACAGAATATTAAAACCGGTGGAGAGGTTTTCTGTAGACACTCAAGGAGGTAAACAATCTTTGCTTCTTGTTTGACATATTCTACCTCCTGGATCACATCAAGATTCGCAGCTCCAGCTCTTCCTACATTAACTGTCACAGGTTTCACCAGAGCACTTCTGGCAAAGATTTGAATTTTTGTGGGCATTGTGGCAGAAAACAAAAGTGTTTGACGTTGAGACTTAAAGTGGTCAAAGACTTCCCTTATGTCATCTTCGAAACCCAAATCAACCAACCTATCTGCCTCATCTAGTGTCAGGTACCTAAAATAAGGAAAAAAAAAAAGAAGGTAAACATCATTGCCATCTAACATTATCAAGATTTCGAAATTACATGGCACAGCCACTAGACTCCAAAGACAAGAAAGATGCATTCAGAAAGAAACACTAGTGCGGACAATTTATTCAGAGAGAAAAAATCCTATCGAATCACATAACAAAGAACATATAGAGAAACGAAGGGCTAAGCCGCTAACAGACCCTAAACAATCCTACTGATCTCTCCCGTTTACCAGAAACAACAAACCACAAATAAACAGATATCCTTAAGAATCTAGCCAAGTGCAAAACTCAGAAAACGAGAATATAAGATCAAACAATGCAGCCAATCATAAGACGCAAACATATATTACAATCAGTATGATTAATCATATTGAAAAGAACCAAAGAAGTCATACCTGCAAGCATCTAAGCTCATCTTTTTCTTGGCGAGCATATCCTTTAACCTCCCAGGGGTTGCAACAACAATGTGAACACCTCTCTTGACAACCTCCAACTGTGATCTCATATCAATTCCTCCAATACATAGCAACGACCTCAATGGCGGGTATCCAGCCTCAACCAAAGGAGCAACAAACTGCTCAACCACTTCATAAGTCTGCCTAGCAAGCTCTCTAGAAGGGCAAACAATAAGCCCAATGGGACCTTCTCCAGCAGCAATAGGCATCATCATCTCTTCTTGAAGAGCAATCATTATCATGGGAAGCACGAAAACCAAAGTCTTTCCTGAACCGGTGAACGCAATCCCAATCATATCCCTCCCAGCCAAAATCACAGGAAGACCCTGAACTTGAATAGGAGTAGGCTGCACAATCCCCTTCTCCTTGAGCGTATCAAGAACAGGTCTAGGAAACTTCATATCCTTGAAGTTCTTGATAGGAGGAGGAATATCATCACCATTAACAATAATATGCCATTGCTTCCTAATCAAATCTCTCTGTTTATTCGACATCCTCCTAATATGCAAAGGAGGTTTCCACCCAGTTAAAAGAGGCTCTGTATAAGTGATACCTTTGGCAAGCTCACGAACAGACATAAGCGTCTTCTTATCAGATAAATGCTCCATCATCTCTTTCTCTTGTAAGATGATTTGCTCAGTAGCACTAACTTGAGGAACATCACGCTTGAGCTGAGTTGCTTGAACAAGTAAACTAGGTTTAGCTTCAGCGAGCTTTTCCTTTTCAGCTTCTTCCTCCAATTCTGAAGCTTTTCCCTTCCGCTGAAGTATCTTCTGTGCTTCCATAGCTCTGCGCTCCGCCACTGATACATACTCAACGTAACTATCATCTTCTTCCATTGATTCAATTTCGAGAATTCTAGTAGTAGAGACTCAAATCAACAAATTTTGTCAGCCCTAACCTAAACCTGATACTTTCTTTGTAAATTTAGGGTTTTTTACGATTGAATCATCCCATCTTCTACCTCTTCTTGATCTCAGAATCGCTATTTTTTTTTTGTTCCGCGAGTGCTTTAAAACAACGTGGGCCTATTGGGCTTATTCTCTCTTTCAAATGGGTTACATTTGGTTTTTAATTATCTTAATTTTTACAGCGGGTGGGTTAAATTGTTGTCCATTAAATTTGGTATCCGACCCGATAAAAAATTTACTTCATAAATCTTACACCGGATAATTCATATCTTTTTGGATCGAGTCAAAACATATCCGAAATTATGAACCGGATATTTCATATTTATAAATATAGATATTTAGAAGATTTTGGTTAAGATTTATAAATATAATTCTCCTATCATCTTTGTTTGAACATTTTTAACTGTTTTGAATCGTTATATAATACATAAAGTTAAAAAAAAATTCAAATTTTTTTCTGCATATATTGGGATTCGAAATTTTTAAAACGGATATATATTACCCAATTGATGAAAAAGGTGTGTGTTTAACGTCCCATATCGGTTAAAATGTTTAGATTTTGATTCAAAATCATATTATAAATAGAATCAAAATGAATCCAAATCCGAATGAACAAGAAGCTCAACTTAATAAGCATCCAAATTTAAAATTAGATACCGTTTTATTCAATTTTTTAGTTTAACAGCTTAATTTTACCGGAATTGTTAAATTTTAAACTTTTAAAAAGTTTTAAATAATATTATTCATATATTTAAAATCAATAAAAAGTTTATAATATTATGAACATTTGAACATATATAAAGAGTTACAATAACAAGAGACGGGTTATATTGGTAGAAAAAGTTATATAACGGGACGAGTTTTTAAGAACATTTGAACATATATAAATAGTTAAAATAACATGGGACGTTTATATTGCAGGATAAAGTTATATTGCAGGACGAGGTTATATGACGGGACGAGTTTGAATCAAAAAAATTTAAAACATCATTAACCCGCTGCTTCAATACGGTTAAATCTTCATTTTATTACGTTTTTACCACCACCAATATTAGACATATCGAATGATCCTGATTAAAGTAAATTGTATAAAACAAAAATTGTCATGTGGTATACCGTTACTTAATAACAATTGTAAACTATAAAATATAAATGTCTTATAAAATGATACAATTTGCAAAAAAATTTATATAATATATAACCATTAAATTTTAAAAATCACTAATTTTAAAAACAAATCGTCCCGCGATGTACCGCGTGTTAAAATATAGTTCTTAAATAAAAGTGGAATTTTATTGGCCCAAACAAACGAATGGAAACCGCATGTTAAAATCTAGTTCTTAAATAAAAGTGGAATTTTATTAGCCCAAACAAACGAGTGGAAACTAGAAGAGTATAATAATGAATCCAAAGAAATTCAAGATGTAACATTCCCAATTTTGCACTATGATCTCATTGTATATGTTGTGCAGTGGATGATTTATATTTTTCGTTAAACTTTATATAAAAGAAAGTTAAAGTCCAACCTGCTTTTAAAAGAAAATAAACCTGACCCAAATGAATTAATCTAATTTAAACCCATAAATATCAATTCCACAAACAAGTTCAGGTTAGAAGAAGGAGTTGGGCTCGAATATGATAAATTGATGAGAGTAAAGAACACAAAAGTGTTTAGAAAAAAGTATATTAGACTCTCATATGAATAAAATACAAGGTACATTTAGAGTTAAAATAAATCTAAGTTTATTAAATTATGATAAGCTTAAATGTAAATAATATATTTAGAGATAATGCTAAATTTCTTAAACTCCGATATATCTTTCCATAATCTTATCTCGATTTCGGTTCGTATCTCCGTTGATCTCGATTCGGTTTGGGTCGATCTCATCGATCTCCCAATAGAATCTCGAGGTTATGTTGTTGGATTCGAACCATGACTAATTTAACATAAGTGATGATGATTATATTTTTTTGCTTTTTTGATGCATGGCAATATACATTAGTTATATTTATTATATTTTATCAATATAATTTTATTTAGGATATATATAATTAACCATATAATGAATCATACTTGATGTATAACCTGCATAAAAAATTTCATAGTTTGTGAAGCGGAGCGACGTTGACATTGCATATATATGTTTCGGCTTCTTTATTTCCCTCTTATATGTATAAGTGCACTTATACATATTTTTTATTTTTTTTATTTTACCAAAAAATATGTATAAGTGCATTTTCTCGACTCTTCTTCATTTATTTAAATGAACACTTTATTAATATGTCACTTTCATAGTATATTAGTTAGTAGTATTCATTGGATTGTTGGATTGTGTTGCTTTGTTGACAACAAACGGATTGGTAAAAATAGAAGAAAAAAAAAATGACATATTGTCACATACCCATATTATAAGGATCGGGAGACAAAAAGATGTGAGGACAATATAGATCATGGGAGCAACCAAGGGCAAATAAACAATTAAAAAATTAATTTTTAAGGTGTATTGGGTTTTTTATTAAACCATTGGGAATTCTAAGCCTATAATCTCTCTCAGTATTCGATGTCAGCTTTTAAATATTCCAATTTAAAGAATATCCTTCTATAGTAAAAGGGGATTGAACCCGAGACACGAGAAAATCAACATTTTCTTACCACTAGACCACCACACCTCTCTGACATGTTGGATATGATATTTTGGGAACGTGATTCATGATTTCATATTGACCTTACCAAAGTATGAAGGCGGTCTATTGTTTGTTGTTGCATTAAGCATGCAACTAGTCTTCCCAAAATTTAGATTGTCTCTCTTTTTTTTTTTCTTTTTTCTTTTGGACTTGACGGTACATATATTTTTAATTCATATATTTTTTTTGGACTTGACGGTATATATTTTTAATTGGTTACCAAATATATTAAAGAATAACAATATTCCAATAGAAACGGATAACTATAAGACCACATAATAAAAAAAAATATATTAGTTAATATTGATGTAAGGAATGTATTAGTTTAAACTGTAAACACATGAGCATGCTCTCATATATTATTTGTTTGTGCTGTGTATTTGATCACCCACATTTTAAGTAACATGAGACGATTAACAATACCAACTAATATATTCAAATAAGTGACAAAAAAACAAGTACTCAAGGATATAATGTTGTCATATATCCTTTGTACTCTTTGTACATATGTTTATTTTTGGATCAAGCAATTACACATTCAAACAAAAAAGTAATGTATCATATACTCCCTTTGTTCCATTTTTTTTTTTGGTAGGAACTCCCTTTGTTCCATTGTAAGTGATGTTTATGGTTTTTGCATATAAATTAAGAAATCACAAAAATCTCATTAAAAATCACAAAAATCTTATTTAATTAACATCTTTTACATAAAAATATTATTAACTATAACTAATTCATCTAATAAAAAAAATATACTGTAAAATATAATTGGTCATAAAATATTAAATACATTTAATTTTTACATAGAAAATTAAAAACATCACTTAAAATAAAACCAAAATAATCTTTAAAAGCATCACTTAAATTAAAGTGATATGGAGGGTGTAATTGATATAAGTCACATTATTGATGTGCATATATGGAGATATTTCACCATTGATAAGTCATGTTGTTCTTAAAAAAATTTCTCCCTAGCAATCCTGAAAATGCTTATCATAATTAACAGCAGGTCATGATATTTGATTTCTATTTTTTTTTTTTTTTTTTTAAGTAAGAACAGTATATATTTATTTTTAAAATTTTAACTTTCAGTGGACTGATATATCTTCACATTTTGAAAAGGTTAGACTGCAGGAAAAACAAATACACATTTTTCAAATCTTTAAAATACTAATTAGCAAATTGTGCATAAACTTTCAAAACAAATACGTGTGAGAAAAAAAAAGAAAGAAATTTAAGACCCTCTTCTTTGTAGCACTGAATGATAATGAAGAAAATCATTGCGTGAGCAAGAGAGATTAGTAAATAACAATGATCATGAGTCATGAGTCATGATGCATGACCAAGTTATCTTAATATTTTTTTTGTAGTACTATTAATTTAAGAAGCTCCATAAGACTCTGTGGCTCTGAAATTGGGAGCACGAAGCCACGAACTTGGGTCTTTGGCTCTTCTTTGTGTTTCTTCCATCAATGTCTCTGTGTGAGAATAGGAGATTCCTTCGCTTCAAGATGTCAAAGTGAGAAAGATACCTTTTTTCTTCTGTCACAGCTTAAAAGTTGCATCCTTTTATTATCAGGTAGGTCAAATTTTTGAATTTTTTCTTGTGTATTAGAGATTGTGATCATGCTTGGCTTGATGGGTTTCTTGTTTCCAAGCTTTTTTTTTCTGCTAAAGTTCAAAACTTTATGTGCTTAAATCTTAAAATCCAGGTTCTGATTTGCAAAATTCCTCTCCAATTGCATTGTCTAGCTGTCTATATCTAAATTGACTTTGGAATGCGTCCAGATTTGAATTTTGAGAACATTGATTATGAATATCTAAGCATCGATGCACTCTGTTTGAAATTAGGATCTTGTCAAAAGCTTACATTCTTATATTCAGCAATTAATCATTTGTCTTGCCTTTGGTTTGGTTTGGCTCAAGGATCTTCATTTCAATTGTGGTGTTGTTGAATGACTTATCTCCAAATGGGCTTTGATACACAGATTGCTAGTGTCTCATCTGGTTGGAAGAAAGATTAAGCGATGAGCAGAACCGTTGCAGACCATCTTGCGTAGAGCTCCACAAGCCGGTGCATGGACTTTCTGAGAATAAATGGACTCTTATTTCAAAAACTCATATCTAGACCCGAAGCAGGTGCGTGCCCAGCTTCCTAAGAGGGCTAGCTCTGATCTTGCGTCTCCTTCTCAACCGCTGACCATTGCGATAGCTATTAGTGGGAGCAGTAAAAGCAAGAATGTAGTTAAGTGGGCGCTCAAAAAGTTTGGTTCTGAAGAAAATGTCATTTTCAAGCTGATTCACATTCATCCAAAGCTTACTTCTGTACCTACACCTTGTAAGTTCCATAGATTTTCTTCTCTGCCTGAGACTTTATGTGACTACTTAAGAGCCTGAATACCGGTTTCTGTTTCTTTCCTAAGCGGGAAACACAGTCTCTATCTCCGAGGCACCAGAGGATGTGGCGGCTACTTATAGACAAAACGTGATGCAGGAGACAAAAGAAACTCTTCTTAAACCTTTCAAGAAAATGTGCGAGCGGAAAAAGGTTTTTCTATTTTTTTCCGGTCTTTCTTGGTCTTTTTTTGTCAGATATCTTATAGCTAAAAGATCGATGAAACTCGTTTTGAATCTTCTTTAAAAAGGTTGCAGTGGAACTTCAAGTCCTCGAATCAAATAGTGTTGCAGTAGCGATAACGAGAGAGGTTAATGAGCATTTGATCAGCAACCTTGTCATTGGACGTTCATCGCATGGTGCCTTCTCGAGGTATGGCTTGAAACATTATCTTTTCGGTTAAATTATCTGATTGCACAGAGTTTTCTCAATGAACTATGGTTGAAACAGTTCCAGGTATCATGATATTACTGCAAAGATATCAGCCTATGTGTCAAACTTATGCACAGTTTATGTCGTCTCAAAAGGAGTATATATTCTTTCAAAAGATAAATTATCATCAGACACCGAGAGGAATGAAACTCTAAGAGATTCTGGTAATGAGAAAACTGATTCCTCCAGCTGGTCTTCTGGTTCAGGACCAAACTCAGGTTCGGAGCTTCATACTAGAAACTGATATTTGATTCATGAGTCTAATGTTTCTTCGGTTTTGTTTTGTGCATTCTTTAGATGTAATGTCAAACGCACTCAAATCTAACCCTCATGCTCTGTCCAAGAAGAGATTGCAACATCTCCCGACAATAATAAGAGGGGTTTCTGTTCCTATTGATGAAACTAGTTCTGCTGAGTCAGATGAAACTAGAAGTATGTCTTCGGATGTTGCCGAAGAAGTAAGCAAGAGAGGTAGCCCTGAAACTTCGCGTAGTGTTTCTTGGAATCATCAGTTTAGAGATTTTGATGAGAGAAAAGACGCTATGAGTTCTATGTCTATGTATAGCAACCATGAATACGGAAATGTTACTCAAGGTGGAGATTATTTCACAGACAACCAGGTAAAGTAATTTTCAATAAGATTGTTCGTAAACCACTAGTGAAATCGAAAGCATTGGGGATTAATATGTTTTTTCATTGATTTCAGGACACGCTCAATGAAATTTCGAAGTTGAGAGCTGAGCTTAGACACGCTCAAGAAATGTATGCAGTGGCTCAAGTAGAAACGTTGGATGCTTCTCGCAAGGTCTGCATGAAGAATCTCACTAAAATTAGGATAACTTGTATTTGATGAAGCTTCTATGCTATTGGTTTGTGTGTCTAATAAACCTGCCCCCTTAATGGTTTCAGCTAAACGAGCTTAAGTTTGAAGAGCTAACGCTAAAGGAGCACGAAATGAAGGGGTTAGCAGAAAAGGAAACACAGACGTTTGAGAAGAAGTTACGGGAAGAGAGAGACACTGAACAAAGAAGAGAAGCCGAGATAAAAGCAGCCTGTGAAGCCAAAGAGAAGGAGAAGCTTGAAGAAATTTCCCTAGTGGCTCCTAAGCTGCAATACCAAGAGTTCACTTGGGAAGAAATCATCACCGCAACTTCATCTTTCTCTGAAGATCTAAAGATCGGAATGGGAGCTTACGGGGATGTTTACAAATGCAATCTGCATCATACAATTGCCGCTGTCAAAGTCTTGCATTCCGCTGAAAGTAGTCTATCCAAGCAATTCGATCAAGAGGTACCCCCAATAAAAAGTTTTTCTTGTTTGAAAGTTTTCTTTCTTTTTTTCTTAAGCTGACATTTTCATTCGCCGTTTATCTCTCTTAGCTCGAAATCTTGAGCAAGATCAGGCACCCACACTTGGTTCTCCTTCTAGGAGCATGTCCTGAACGCGGCGCTCTAGTCTATGAGTACATGGAAAACGGTAGCTTGGAAGATAGACTATTCCAAGTCAACAATAGTGAACCAATCCCGTGGTTTGTGCGATTCAGAATCATTTGGGAAGTCGCATCAGCGCTTGTTTTCCTCCACAAATCAAAACCGACACCAATCATCCACCGCGATCTGAAACCCGCGAACATCTTGCTTGACCACAACTTTGTCAGCAAAGTAGGAGATGTTGGTCTCTCCACAATGATCCAAGTCGATCCATTGTTAACCAAATTCACAATGTACAAACAGACAAGTCCCGTGGGAACGTTATGCTATATCGATCCTGAATATCAACGAACCGGAAGGATATCTCCAAAATCAGACGTTTATGCTTTAGGAATGATCATTCTGCAGCTTCTCACCGCTCAACCGGCTATGGCACTGACATATACAGTAGAAATAGCCATGGAGAACAACAATGACGATGAGCTAATACAGATTCTTGATAAAAAAGCGGGTAATTGGCCAATAGAAGAAACCCGCCAATTAGCCGCTTTAGCGCTCTATTGTACAGAGCTCCGTGCTAAAGACAGGCCTGATTTGGAAGATCAGATTCTTCCAGTATTGGAGAGCTTGAAGAAAGTAGCTGACAAAGCAAGAAACTCGCTTTCCGCTGCGCCAAGTCAACCTCCAAGTCATTTCATCTGCCCATTACTTAAGGTAATAACTTGTTTGCTACGTTATCTATCTGTTTACTTGCAAGAGAAGTCAGGTTAGTTTAAAGAAGGATGTTGTTATATTGTAGGATGTGATGAAGGAGCCATGTATTGCGGCTGATGGGTACACGTATGACCGGAGAGCCATAGAGGAGTGGATGGAGAACCACCGGACGTCGCCGGTGACTGATTCGCCGTTACAAAACGTGAACCTTTTGCCCAATCACACCCTTTACGCAGCCATCGTTGAATGGAGAAATAGAAATCAGTAAGGCAAAACAAAAAAGAGAGCGCTCTGTTTTAATATTATCAATTCCACAAACAAGTTCAGGTTAGAAGGAGTTGGGCTCGAACCTCGAAGTTATGTTAGTATAAGTTTGTTTGGATTTAAAATAAAAAATAATAAAAAAATGGTTTGTTGGATTCGAACCAGTGATGATGAATATATATTTTTTTGGTGTATGCATACATTAGTATATATTAGGGCTGGCCTAATAATATGGACTGCCTAAAACCAAATTTTGTTTTCTGCCCATAAAATATTAAAAATATAGAAAAACATTGTTCGGGAGGCTTGAACCCGTGTTATAAGAAAGGATAAAACCCAGAAAAGTCATGTGCTACAAATGACTTTCTTAATTTGATGCCCTCAAAATCTATATATACATTTTTGGAGTATACTTAACAAATAAATCCTAGAGTTGCTAAGTATTTACGAGTCCATGCCATTGGCATTTATTATTACTTTTACAAAATTTAAATAAAAGATATTAACCAAACAATATTTTGCCTAATTTGTTTCTAAAAATCTCTACACTATATTTTCAACAAACATTTATAACAAATATTTATATTAACATTTTGGATAGCAATAAAAATACTAATTTAAAATAATCAAAATATTCACATAGAAAAATCATATACACATACAGGAAAAAGAATTATATCTATCATCATTTAAGCTGTTGCTTTATTTAAATTAAAAAAAACACAAAAACTTGAAATCATATACTTTATATAATAAATTTAAAATATATATTAGTAGTATAAATTTAAAATCGGTCAAAGAACGGTATACCACATGTGAGATCCTAAAATTATAGATTTTATAACAATAATAATTTATTTTCTTAGATTTTATAACACTAATAATTTAGCTAACGAGGTACTATAGACGGATTTATATGGGATGACGGGTTTGGGTCGATATTAATAGAAAACGGTATATCACGGATGAAATCCTAAAATTAACAATCAAAATACAATTATTCAATCTTAAACACAAAAAAAGAAACAATATTAACAAAACAAATCCTACCTAAATTTAAAATTTTTAGTTATACAAAAACTGACCCACGGTATACTGCAGAGTAAAATATTCAATCCACCATACATCGTTACTTAAAAAAATATATATGATTTCGTATCTATACTCAAAAATTGATAGATAGATATCTACATTTAAAAATACAAATTAATATGATATATCTTCAGTTAACTGTGCTATGACTTTCTGTCAAAGGACTGGATAGTCCGAATTTCTCACGTTTATAGGAAAGCTAACCGTCTTGCCGACGGGTTAGCGAACTATGCTTTTTCTCTACTTTTTGGGTTTCATATGTTAGACTCTAGACCGGATTGTGTAGCCTCGATTTGTTTAGAGGATGCTAGCGGGTCGACGAGGGCACGAAATGTGCGGATATAATTTTAATTTTTTGCACTAATAGAAAGGGGAGACTTTGTCTCTCCCCCACCCTACCAAAAAAAAAAATCTTCAGTTAATCTTATATATTTTTTTTAAATATAACCCCGCGGTATACCGCGGGTTAAATTCTAATGTTATATATATTTTGGCGCCTAAAGCCTTTGTTTATTAGGTTTTAGGTCAAAGCCGACCCTACTTATATATATTTTTTATATGGGATATAATGAATCATACTTGATGTACCTACAAAACAAATTCATAGTTTATGAAACGGAGCAACGTTGACATTGCATATGTTTCGGCTTCTCTCTTTCCCTCTTTCATGTCTAAGTGCATTTTCTCGACTCTTCATTTATGTAAATAATCACTTTATTAAAAGTATTCAATGGATTATGTTGTTGACAAAAAAAGGATTGGTTAAAAGAAAAGAAAAATAATAAAATAGACACACATTGTTACATACCCCTTATTATAAGGAAGACAAAAAGAGGGGAGGACAAGATAGATCATGCGAGCAACTGACCCTAAAAATCAAGTGAAATTGGAATTTTGTGTATCTCATTATATTCTAGTAATGCAAATATAATATAACAAAAGTGTAAAATGAGACATATATTTGAGATTCTTGTATTGTAATCCTCTTTATATGTTTGACAATATAAAGAGGACACGACACTTCCATTCAGTTCTAGTTTATGGTAAATGAGATTCCTGTATTGTAATCCGTTTGTGTGTTTTCTTAGTCTCAGATTTGTTTTAATTTTCAAAGGTTTATGTTTTGTATGTCTTTTTTTTTTGGGTTTCTAGATTGATCCAAGAAGTATTGATGGATGTAGTGTTTAGTTTGTTTGGTTTTTTTTCCCCTTTGTTTATTTTGTTTGTTCTTTATCTCTGGGAGTGTTATTGTACTCGCCGGCTTATGTCTCTGGAAGGATTGCTACCCATGTCGGCTCATTATATTTCAACCTGAATCTTATCAATGAAATCCTATTAACGAAAAAAAAAAAGACAATATATTTGACAACTTATTGTCTCAATTTTGAGCATGAGTCTCATCTATATTTTTTTTTGTGCGTGTATTTTATCACCCACATTTTAAGTAAAATGAGACAATTAACAATACCAACAAATGTATTCAAAGAAGTGACAGAAAGAAAAACAAGTACTCAAGGAAATATATAATGTTGTCATATTTGAATATAAACATATACACATTTCCAATCAGTTACTCCTTTTTTTTTTTAATGAAAAAAATAATTGATAAGTCACATTATTGAAGTACTTATTGCAAATATTTCACCATTGATAAGTACATGTCGTTTAAAGAAAATTTCTCCCTAGCAATTGAAAATGCTTATCATATAAAGTGAATAACATCTTGTCCATGATGTGATGCAACATCTTTTTTTTTTTTTTCTTTTTTGAAGTAAGAACAATAAATATTTCATTTTCAAATATAAATGTTCGATGAATTAATAATAATATTCATAATTTTGAAAAAGTAGTTCCAGCTGTGCAGAAAAGAAAAAAAAAAAAGTTTCCAAAACAGACAATTTTCAAATCTAAAAAATATTAGCCCCTTCATAAGATAGGAATGGCGCAGAAACTTTCAAAAGAATGATAAATAATTTAAGACCCTCTTCTTTGTAATGAAGAAAATTCTTGAGTGAGCAAGAGAGTAGTAAATAACAAGAGTGAAAGAATCTTCAACAATGATCATGAGTCATGCATGACCAAGTTATCTCAATTTTATATTTTTATAGTACTATTAATATAAGAAGCTCCATAAGATTCTGTGGTTATTCAAAAGGAATTGTCTGTCTCTGAAACTGGGAGCACGAAGCCACGAACTTGGGTCTTTGGCTCTTCTTTGTGTTTCTTCCATCAATGTCTCTGTGTGAGAATAAGAGATTCCTTCGCTTCAAGATGTCAAAGTGAGAAAAATACCTTTTTTCCTTCTGACACAGCTTAAAGTTGCATCCTTTTATTTATCAGGTAGGTCATATTTTTGAATTTTTCTTGTTTATTAGAGATTGTAATCATGCTTGGCTTGATGGGTTTTGTTTCCAAGCTTTTTTTCTGCTTAAGTTCAAAACTTTATGTGCTTGAATCTTAAAATTTAGGTTCTAAAAAATTATTCTGAATTGCAATATTCCTCTCCAATTGCATTGTCTAGCTGTCTATATCTAAATTGACTTTGGAATGTGGGATTGTTATGTCTAGATTTTGAATTTTTGAGTATCAAAGCATCTCTTGATCGATGCATTCTCTGTTTGATATCAATTTGTTTATTGTTCCTTGGCTCAAGGATCTTCATTTCAATTTGTGATGTTGTTGAATGATTTATCTCCAAATGGATTTTGAGACACAGCTTGAGATTGCTACTGTCTCATCTGGTTGGAAGAAAGATAGGGGATGAGTAGAACCGTTGCTGACCATCTTGCGTAGAGCTGGCCCTGACATTTTAGAGGCTCCACAAGCGGGTGCTTTGACTTTCTTGAGAATAAATGGACTCTTTTTTCAAAAACTCATATCTGGATCCAAAGCCGGCGCGTGCCCAGCTTCCTAAGAGGGCTAGCTCTGATCTTGCGTCTCCTTCTCAACCGCTAAACATTGCGATAGCTATTAGTGGGAGCGATAAAAGCAAGAATGTACTGAAGTGGGCGCTCAACAAGTTTGGTTCTGACAAAAATGTCACTTTCAAGCTGATTCACATCCATCCAAAAATTACTACTCTACCCACAGCTTGTAAGTTCCAAAGATTTTCTTCTCTACCTGAGACTTCGTGTGACTACTTAAGATCCTGATACCGGTTTCTGTTTCCTTCCTAAGCGGGAAACATAGTCTCTATATCCGAGGAACTAGAGGATGTGGCAACTGCTTATAGACAAAAAGTGATGCAGGAGACAAAAGAAACTCTTCTTAAACCTTTCAAGAAAATGTGCCAGCGGAAAAAGGTTTTTATATTACTTTTTTTTGTCTTTCTTGGTCTTCCTTTATCAGATATGTTATAGCTAAATATCGATGAAACTCGTTTTTGAATCTTCTTTGACAAAGGTTGCAGTGGAACTTCAAGTGCTCGAATCAAATAGTGTTGCAGTGGCGATAACCAAAGAGGTTAATCAGCATTTGATCAGCAATCTTGTCATTGGACGCGCATCTCAAAGTGCCTCCTCGAGGTATGGCATGAAACATTACCTTTTCGGTTACATTATCTTATTGCACAGAGTTTTCTGAATGAATATATGTGTTGAAAATACTTCCAGGAATTATGATATTACAGCGACGATATCAGCAAGTGTGTCAAACTTATGCACAGTCTATGTTGTCTCAAAAGGAGGAGTCCATATTCTTGCAAAAGATAAATTATCGTCTGACACGGAGAGGAATGACACTTCAGAATCTGGTTATGAGAGAACAGATTCCAGCTGTTCTTCAGGTTCAGGACCTAACTCAGGTTCGAAGCTTTCATCAATCTTTCACCAAAAACTGATGTGTGATTCATGAGTCTAATTTTTCTTCGGTTTTTTTTGTTGTACATTCTTTAGATCTAATGTCAAATGCACTCAAATCTAACCCTCATGTTCTGTCCAAGAAGAGAATGCAAAATCTCCCGACAATAGTAAGAGAGGTTTCTGTTCTTACGGAAACTAGTTCTACTGAGTCAGATGAAACTAGAAAGAGGTCTTCGGATGCTGCAGAGGAAGCAAGCAAGAGAAGTAGCCCTGAAAAATCGCGTAGTGTTTCTTGGAATCCTCGGTTTAGAGATTTCGATGAGAGAAAAGACGCTATGAGTTCCATGTCTAGCAACTTTGAATATGGAAATGTTACTCCCTTTGGAAACTATTTCACAGACAACCAGGTAAACTAAGTTTCGATAAGATTGTTTGTTAACCTCTAGTGAATTGAAAGCATTTGGGATTGATATGTTTTTTCATTGATTTCAGGACACGCTCAATGAAATTTCGAAGTTGAGAGCTGAGCTTAGACATGCTCATGAAATGTATGCAGTGGCTCAAGTAGAAACGTTGGATGCTTCTCGCAAGGTTGGCTTGAAAAAATCTCAAGAAAAGGATAACTTGTGTTTGATGAAGCTTCGTAGCTATTGCTTTGTGTGTCTAATAAAACTACCCCTTCAATGGTTTCAGCTAAATGAGCTTAAGTTTGAAGAGCTAACGCTTATGGAGCACGAAACGAAGGGGTTAGCAGCAAAGGAAACAGAGAAGTTTGAGCAGAAGAGAAGGGAAGAGAGAGAAGCTGCACAAAGAAGAGAAGCTGAGATGAAAGCAACCCATGAAGCCAAAGAGAAGGAGAAGCTTGAAGAAAGTTCCCTTGTGGCTCCTAAGCTGCAATACCAAGAGTTCACGTGGGAAGAAATCATTACCGCAACTTCATCATTCTCTGAAGATTTAAAGATTGGAATGGGAGCTTACGGGGATGTTTACAAATGCAATCTGCATCATACAATCGCCGCTGTCAAAGTTTTGAATTCAGCTGAAAGTAGTCTATCCAAGCAATTCGATCAAGAGGTACACAATAAAAAAAAAAAAGAATTCTTATTTGAAAGTTTTCTCTGTTTTCTTCAAAAAGCTGACAATTTTATTCACCATTTAACCTCTCTTAGCTCGAAATCTTGAGCAAGATCAGGCACCCGCACTTGGTTCTTCTTCTAGGAGCATGTCCTGAGCACGGCGCTCTAGTCTATGAGTACATGGAAAACGGTAGCCTGGAAGATAGACTGTTCCAAGTCAACGATAGTCAACCAATCCCGTGGTTCGTGCGGTTCAGAATCGCTTGGGAAGTGGCATCAGCACTTGTTTTCCTCCACAAATCAAAACCGACACCAATCATCCACCGCGATCTTAAGCCCGCCAACATCTTGCTTAATCACAACTTTGTCAGCAAAGTAGGAGATGTTGGTCTTTCCACAATGATCCAAGCTGCCAACCCATTGTCAACCAAATTCACCATGTACAAACAGACAAGCCCCGTGGGAACGTTATGCTATATCGATCCCGAATATCAGAGAACCGGAAGGATATCTCCAAAATCAGACGTCTATGCTTTCGGAATGATCATTCTGCAGCTTCTCACTGGTCAACAGGCTATGGCACTGACATATACAGTAGAAACAGCCATGGAGAACAACGACTACGACGAGCTAATACAGATTCTTGATCAAAAAGCGGGTAACTGGCCAATCGAAGAAACCAGGCAATTAGCTGGTTTAGCACTCCAGTGTACAGAGCTCCGTTCTAAAGACAGGCCTGATTTGGAAGATCAGATTCTTCCAGTATTGGAGAGCTTAAAGAAAGTAGCTGATAAAGAAAGAAACTCGCTTTCCACAGCGCCAAGTCAACCTCCAAGCCATTTCATCTGCCCATTACTTAAGGTAATAACTTGTTTGCTACGTCATCTTTTTACTTGCGAGAGAAGTCAGGTTAGTTTAAAGAGGAACGTTGTTATGTTGCAGGATGTGATGAAGGAGCCATGTATTGCGGCTGATGGGTACACTTATGACCGGAGAGCCATAGAGGAGTGGATGGAGAACCACCGGACGTCACCGGTGACTGAGTCGCCTTTACAAAACGTGAGCCTTTTGCCCAATCACACTCTGTACGCAGCCATCGTTGAATGGAGAAAAAGAAATCAGTAAGGCAAAAAAAAAAAAAAAGCGCTATGTTTTAATGCCACTCTTTGAAACTGCGTAGCGTTTTTCAGTTTAGAGAAACGGCGAGATGTTCTTACGGCCTTTTTCTTTTGGTTTGTTTGTTCTTTTGGAATTTGGAATGACCTTTTTCTTGCATATGGATTTATTTTATTCTTTACTTTGTGGATTCGGTTGAAATGTATAGTATGTAATTTGGTATTAACAGATTGATAAACCATTTCGATCTAAATCTGATTAGATTCTTCAATATCTCGTTTTTGCATTTATTACAGCTTCTAATTAAATGCGTCTAGTTTTAGATACAAAACTAAACTAGAAATGAACATTAGAATTGTTAAATAACTTCAAATCTGTAGCAACAAAAAATGATTGAACGAGGTCGAATATCTTTTGTCTTGTCCGAGAAGTAAACATAAATTAATCAGGTTTAAAGTGTTTTTTTATTTTATTTTGTGTCAACGAAAATATTTAAATTTTAAAACATGCTAAATAGTGTTTATTGACTTTTTCTCCAAACGTGAGATAGTTCTGATCATAAAACGGATTAACAATAATTAATTTAGCCCTTATAAACACGTTATTGGTTAAATAACTTAAAACTTCTGAAAAAAAAAAAAAAAAAACTTAAAACTTATGCCCATTAAAACTGTATCCACGCGTTGGCGTAGCTTAGCGTGCGTGCAAGTATCCGTTTAGCTCCCATTATTACTATTGAAGTTAATTTTGATTAACGATCTTACTCAGATTTTATAATAGTTTATGAAATTTTGTAATTTTTATAGTCACTAAAAATCATAAGTTGACTTCATTAATCAGATTCTAAGAAATTTGCTGATCATAAAATGAAAATAGACATTTTAGAAATAACTTAAACTCTACATCTAAACTTGAATAACAGAATACAATAATCATTAGATATTTACATCGATCTTGATGATAAATTAAAGAATAACAAAACTCAAATCACATAACAGCCTTAACATTGCCGAATAATTAGACATTAAACCAAATTAACCAAACTATTGGAAATATTTTTACGTCAGGTGAAATTAAAAAGAAAATGACATTACGTCATCAAAGGACCCGGTTGTGGACCCAACCGTACATCAACGGATATTCGGATCCGAACCCGAAACGAACAGATTCTTTTACTATTAATTTAGTGAAAAATAATTATTTTAAAATAGGCTTTCTTTTCTTACACGTCACCGACCACTGCTGTCTTTGACATTCTCCTCCACTGCTTTAAAGGAAAAGGAACCAGCAGCACTGCTCCGATTATTTTCATTCCTCCATTGAAATTAAAATCAAAGCTTTCTTCTTTCGTACGATATTCCATTAATCCAATTTGAAACTTTCGTTTTTTTTTTTTCCCTTTTATTTGGATTTCGAATAGGTTCTGATTCCTGAATATAAATAAACCCCCTCTTCAACATCTGAATATAAAACCCTAATTTTGATTCAAGTTTCTCAATTTGTGTGTATTCTCAGAAATTCAGAAATCCCAAAGTTGGTTTTTTTTTTCGATTGATTCGATTTCCGGTGATTCTCCGATGAGGATTTACGTGATTTTCCTTGTGGTGATCTCCTTATTTGCCTCCGCGTTTTCCGATTCGATTCTCGAGTACCCGTCGGAAATCGAGAGTCGACACAAAAAAGCTACCGATGAAGATGTCAATTTGCATTGTACGACCTGGAGATTCGCGGCGGAGATGAACAATCTCGCCCCGTGGAAAACAATTCCCGTGGAGTGTGCCGATTACGTGAAGGATTACGTGATGGGTAAAGGCTACGTCACCGATTTGGAGAGAGTTTCTGAAGAAGCTTTGATCTTTGCGAGCAGCGTCGAATTCTCCGGCGATGGCAAAGATATTTGGATTTTCGATATCGATGAGACTCTCTTATCCAATCTTCCATATTACATTGACCATGGCTTTGGGTACATTTTCGCATTTCTCTTCCTTTTACACTTTTATCTCAAAATTGATTTGGTTTGTGTATGTTTGTGTGTTCATGTGGTTCTTTTGCTTGACAAGTTCATAAAAGAGGACAATTGGTTATAGAAACTGCTTGATTCTGTTTGGGGATTTTGCAGGTTGGAGCTTTTTGATCATTCGGAGTTTGATAAGTGGGTAGAGAAAGGAGTGGCACCAGCTATAGCACCAAGCTTAAAGCTTTACCAGAGAGTGATAGATTTAGGATACAAAGTTTTCTTGCTTACAGGGAGGAAAGAGAGCCACAGGCTTGTCACTGTTGAAAACCTGATCAATGCTGGTTTCCAGAACTGGGACAAGCTTATTCTCAGGTATAAACAACCATGACCTACTCATAGAAACGATGTTGTAGCTCTTAGGTTTTAAGTATAGATAGATGCTTCTAGGTCATGCGATGAGTTTGTTCGTTATGCAATGGTTGATGCTGGTGGATCATATAGAATTTTATCTGCATATAATCATCAGTTTTGAACATCCTTTGCATTATAGCAATCTTTTGTTTATTCGTTTTGCTTTGCCCTTGTGTGTGTGATGTGCAGATCTCCAGAGGAACAGCACAAAATGGCGACACTATACAAATCTGAGAAGAGAGATGAGATGGTGAAAGATGGATACAGGATTAGAGGCAATTCAGGTGATCAATGGAGTGATTTGTTGGGTACCTCCATGTCTCAACGATCTTTCAAACTCGCCAATCCAATGTATTATATCCCCTGAAGAACTTTATTTGACGACATATAAAAGGTTTCGAAAATCGTATATACTTACTAGAGCAATCAAAGTGTTTTTAAAGTTCGATTGCCTTTGCTTGTAACTTGTCAAGCTATTAAATGTACTAATAACAGAGAATACTCTGTTTTATACAGAGTAGATAAGTATAGTACTCGTTTTAACTTTTTTTTACAATATATTCATGATCATCTTTAGCGACACATTCATCACAAACTAGCAGCAATAACCTTCACGAAAACATATGGTTTAGGGACTTTAAGAACATGATCAAACCACTCAACTTTCCCCCAAATTTGACAAAATATGTGCCTTTTAAGCGCAATCACGGCATACCTAATCATCTTCTCATCTCTGCCACCAGGCCCACAAGAAGGGCAATCCTCAGCCCACAAAACCGCTATCTTTCCACCATAATCAGCCAATCTAAGACCATCAGCAGTGGCAAATGTGTTTGTGTGGGTGTAAGTATTTTTTTAGTATTATAATTTAAAGCAAAAGAGAAAAGAGAAAGAGAAAGAAAGAGAGAGATAGAGAGAAAAAGTGTTACATCCGAGTGTAAACTTACACCCGGGTGTGAAGAGAGAGACAATTTTTTCGTTTTTTTAATACTTACACCCCAAGACTCACACCCACCTGCTTGTGCCACTGCTGATGCTCTAACAGAAGCATTCACAGGTATACTAGGTAGTCCTAACAAACCGTTCAATATTCTTCACATTCTTACCTCAGCATCATACCATCTGAACACTCCGCGACAAGTAGAGAACAAAACATTTTTTATCTCGCAATATGAATATGAAGACATAATATCAACCATCATTGGTATAACCTTGTCCCATCTACCTTCCTTGGAATTGTGTAAGCAAACCACCCCTTCGTGAGTCGTCTCCACGTGGAACTGGCCCGGCCCGGCCCACAGGGCCTAAAGCTTTTCTAGATATTGGTGATTGAAAGAACAATGAGCCAAACAATGGTTAGACTGAGATTAATATCCCTGAAGATTTGCTGATAACTGAGTGCGAGCATCCTGGAGAAGAAATAGTAAAGGAAGTTTATGGAGAATCATTTTCATTTACAAAAGAAAGTGATCATAATTTCCTTGAAGAGATAGCTATATTAAATCCAAGAAACCAATATGTGCATATGATTAACGAGTATATGCTATATAACATATATCAGATAACGTTTTCACCTTCTAATACCCACATTAGTTTATGAATTTTATAGGAATTGAATGCTATTGCCATGTAATCGTACTTATGGTTGTGTTTGTTCATCTAACATGTGTAGTGTTGAGACGTCAGTTACAAACACAACTGATAGTATGGTTTACTCTTAAGAGTTTATGAATAGCGTACGTCAAATTGTTTAGATTTACTAACAACAGTTTGCCACTGAAGATTGGTTGCCCTATCATGTTACTTTGAAATATTGATCATAAAATTGATTTATGTAATGGCAATAGGTTGTATATCATTCAGTTGGCTAATCATGTTGTTGAGACTAGATTTATAATTAACAGATGATAATGTTAGTAGTAAAGTCTTGATCCATAGGATGTTTGTCTCTCATTCCCTTTTAAGAAAGTTAAAAAGGTGAGTTTGTTTCTACCAAGACTAACTCGAGGAATTTCTGACATATGTTGATGCATGTTTCCAGAGTTAACATCCATAACCGGGTCGAAAATACTAATGACCCACGAAAACAAGAACCCTTAAGACTTTAAGAAGAAACTCATGAATGCTGTGTACAAGAAAAGTCTTCCAAAATTTTTGTGTGGGATCGGATCTTGGAAGATGATATTTCCAATTTTTAATTTTTTTTTTCCAAACGCGAAGTTGATAATAAGATAATTAACTAAATGAATTTACAATTTAAAGTTTTTAACAACAAGATGTATTTTTGAATCCATGAGAAGACGATCTATTTCTCCACGAGAAGTATCACATCGTTCTAGATGAAGAACAATCTATGACCACTTACCAGATGTCTCTAAAAATAATAGTTTTCACCTAATTATTACCCACATACATCGGTTTCGGGTAATATTTTTTTATAGTATGATTTCTGTAATAAGAGTAGTACATTTGCTAAGAAAACACCAAATTGAATAAAGAAGAATGGATGGGAAAAACCTCTAGTTATAACTAAGAAGAAGAAACAAACAGGGGTCGGCTCAAAAAAATTAAGGACCCTGAGCTGAGAAAAATAATTGGTCCTAATTCTTATGTATTTTGTAAAAAAAAATTTGGATCCTAATTTTAATAAATTTAGTTAAAAAAAAAAGTAAAATTAGATGGATCCTGTGCATGAGCACCCCCTGCACATAGGTAGAGCCGGCCTGGAAACAAATAATAAGTAATTAAATATAAAAAGATCCTAAATAGTTAAAACAAAAAAATAATTAGAAAATGAATTCAAGCATGAACCCTAGCTACAAGATTCATCACAGGTCATTGGCTCTTGTCTCGAAGGTCGTCCGTGGATTCCAAGGGTGGTTTGGAAAGTAAAATAGCACAAACCTTGACGAGGACCACATAAGAGAGAATGGTGAAGCAACTTTTGGTCACAAACCTCAACACAACAAGGCCCCATTCCCTTTGGTTCTGAGCGCAACTGTCGTTAGGTGTTTTAGCGACGTAGAAGAAGAAGAACAAAAAGAGGACATATTTGTGGTTTGATATAGCGACTCCGAATTCATTAAGTTGCCAATCTCGAATACGTTTCCTGTATGGGAAGGGCGAAATCATGAACACAATGAATGTCACCAAGCATAGAACCGTGTCCACAAGATCAAGAGTTAGGTCTTGCTCCTTTAAGAATTCAAGGACAGACTCCATCATCCCTACGTCAAGAGAACCTGCCAGTTTTAGACGAGGATGAATATTATGAAGAAGAAGAAAAAAAAAAGCATTATTACAGAATCTCACAAATAATCATTTTACCTTTGCAACAGAGCAGCTTCTGTTTTGTTTCTTTTTCTTTTTCACAGACAATTCTCTAGACTCCTATATACATGTTCCATATATATATATATACACCTTCGAAAATAATTTATCATAGAATTACGGTTACGTGCTCATCTATACTTATTACCATATCGGCTCAAATATCTTTCTGGCAAAAGGAATATTTATTACCAATTCTATTATGTATAAAGTCAATTAGTATTTCTACCATATGATTTCGTACATGAACCAATAGAAATCCTAAATGAATAAGGAACATGTATATAAAGCAGTACTCAAAAAACAAGCGTCAAAGATGAGCCAATGTACACATTTATAAATAAAATTAAAAAAAAAAAAGAGAGGACAAATTCATGCATAAAATATGCTCCTCACTCACCAAAAAAAAAATATGCTCCTCTCTCTTAAAACACCAAAAGTAGTTAATGAGACCCCAAAACTCTTCTTCTCTCCCCTTTTTTTTGTTCCTCTACTTAAATTAATGGTTTCTTGGGTTTTCAAATTTGGAGTTGTTCGAGAAAGGTATTACAGTTGTTCATGGTTCGGGCGTCAAGAAGGCCGTGGTTCCAAAGTTTCACCATAAACACTCTCCAGCACCTACACACAAAAAAACTCACATCTATCAACAAAACCGCTTTCTTCTTTGAAACCCTTGACAAAACAATGGAGGAAATGAGAGTTGAATTACCAAATCAAGTGCGGTGTTCGAACCATGATGGGTCCATGCAATCTTGAGAATGCCTCACATGCCCATGGAATGTGACCATCTGCTAATACTCTGCAAAGCGTCCAAACCAGTGTCAAGGTAATGCTTATCATAAGTCAGAGAACATGGACGCAGATGTTATCTAATTGTTCACTTTTTTTTTTTACCGGAACTCATCCAGGAATTATCCAGAAACTTATTACATGCGACTCTAAATTAAATGTATATACTGTAAAACTCCACATCACATGTACTGAAAATAGATAAGACATACCGCTGCTTCCTCACAAACGAGTTCCACATGTGCATCATCTGCTTCTCATCTTTAGTCACATCAACAAAATCATCGAGCATCTGAAAGAAAGAAGAGTTTCAAATAGTAATAGGAAAAAAAGTTATTCACTGTAAACTAATGGAGAATCAGACAAACTATGTTCATCTCGAGAACAAACGGATACACTTCGTATTTTAACAAGTGTTATATAAGCACTAATGATCTGGTTCTACTGTTCCATATCGAACCATGAGGCTTGCTCACATATTTTCTATCGATCACTTAACCATTACAATATTGCTCCTAACGTTTGCCCAACACTGATGTGGTGAAAATGTTAAACCCTAAAACATACCCTTCTATCTTCAAAATCTGCCACATCATCATCAACTTCATCTTCACTATCCCGGTCGGAAAGTACTTGTTCTAGAGCCATGGGCTGCGATAGTACACACCATAAAGTCAAAATCAATTGCAATCTTCAAAAGTAAGAGAGATAAAAAAAATTAAATCACCTGAGCTCGATGAGAGTGGAAGAACTGTCTCTTCTGAAGGAGGCTTCGGCTGGAGGAAAGAATTTGAAAAATTCACTCACATAATTTGGGATTAGCAAGCTACTTGTTATAAAACTAGGACATAAATTTTCATGCATGAACCATATGAAGTTAAATGAAAATCGAAGAAGAGGATAGAACGACAAAAGGAAGTCAAACATACTTCCTCAAGTCCGACCGTTCTATAGATAGTTTCCTCGTTTTTGCAAACTGCAACATTGTACTTCCAGCTATTGACTGCACATAATCTGGATCCCCGCATGATTGCACGTCTGCAGGACTCGTGCCAGGAGGAACTCTTTGATCAGACTCAGCACCCCCAATTCTTTCGTAATGCTTTCCAGGTGGTATTTGGATCTTCTCACTTCTAACAGAATGAGCATCTGCAAATAAAAATAAAAAGCTGTGCCAAATGATCCAACGTTGTCGCATGCACAATTGCACATAACAAAGTAAAATACTCGTAAAATAGAAAACTAAGACAGGCTCTCGTCACAAAAGAAGCCAATACTACAAATTCAATATCTTGTCATTTCAGTTAAACACATACCATCAGTTTTATCTAGCACCTCGCAACCTAATCCAAGATGAGGCCCTTGCCTAGAGCTCCGTACCTGACTCTTCTGCCTCCTCCGTCTGACTTTTTTTGAACTGTCACATATAGAAGAATTTTTATGGTCTGGAAGACTCACTCTCCGATGCTGGAAAGATAAGTAAAGGAAACATAATAGGCCAGATAACTTACGAAAAAAAGAAAGTTTGCTGCTTTGGGTCAACGTCATCCTCATTAATCTGAGTAGATTTTTAATGAACATTAACATTTCGAAAACTGTGCTAAGAGTAATCATCAAATAGGAAAAACTACAAAGACATAGAATATATTGTAGAACCAACTACTTCAATTAGGTTTGAGACTCCTATATAATCCAGGACTTTATTCTACAGTTGAGCTTTGATGGCCTCATGGCCACAAAAAGTTAACAGCCACAACCACAGCAATGTCATTTTGATTTTATTCTCTTCACATTATTAAGGACACTAGAAAGGATCACAGTGTGGCAAACTAAAGATTCCAGTTCCCTTATTTAACCACACAAAAGTCAACAACCCATGGAGGATATTAGTTTAAATGAAATATGAAATTGTTACAGCCTATAAGATCTACAGCAGAGAAACTAATGAACATAAATCGAACAAACAAAATGTTCTAACCTCGGACATCATTGTCTCAGTCTTGAGGGAGACATTTACAGCCTGATATTCTTCAGTTACCTAAAACCAAGTGGAGCAGATTAATGGCATCCACAAAATAAAAACGAGTAAACAGGTTAACTGAATTTTGAAGTTACAAACCCAAAACTCGAAATTGAAGAGATCATGGGTTGATGGCAAGTGATATCTCAGGCCCTACAACATGATTGGGAGAAAAAGAAAAGATTGCATCACTACAAAGACTAGTCACTACAGCTGTATCTTTGACTGAGAGGTATGAATGAGAATGGAAATGAAAGTCCACCTTGAAACTGGCACATTTTACTAAGCAGAATGGACAAGAGAAGTCTTCAGTTACTGCAAGACACATAGCAAATATATACAGTAACAGGTTAGGCAAACAGATGAAATATTTAGGCATACATGGGTACGAAACAGGTTAGGATAATACTAAGTTACCTTCGGTCCTCTGCAATTTGTTGTTATAGTATCTGTAGTTGAAAACTACATTTCGTGTTCTCAACCTATGCAATGAATGCAGTGGTTTAGAGTAAACTTAACGAGATGGACATTATAAGTTGTACGTAACGACTTGTACACACCCCATAAAAGAGGAGGACAGTCACAATTTCAGAAAACTGACAACCATATATTAAGGGAGATAGCAGACCGGCCAATAGATTTTATACAATTCCAAAAAATCATAATGAGATTAGGCAAGAAAGCTGAAAGCGCAGACAAGAGATTGCAGACTAAACTGAAGATTACCTGATAATTTGCAACAATGAAGAGGATGAGATGTCATTATAGGAGAATGAACTATAAGGAGATTTTTCCGTTGCCCCAACTTCTTCTGCAGATATGGTGACTTGTACTTGCTGCGGCGAGCTCTTCAAATAAGAAGTATAAGAATTATAAGAATACGATTAAATGAAATTTTCAGAATAATGGATGGAAGTATAGCAGAGTGCAAATTTACCGAGGTGAGGGGATTGCTGGGCACCTGAATCGACACACACTTTTCCTCACTCATGGACTTTAGCTGCAGCAGTGGACAAGTTATACCAGTAATATTTTCATTTAAATAATCAAGATTGAAAACTAACAGCAAAAATATAATTGACAGTAGCAATTACTTCCAATTTACTTTTTCAAATTACAAAAGAAGTTCAATTTAGAGTCCTCATTTCACTAACAAGGGGAAAAGACTTAGTTTTTACCTTTATGAAGCAAGGCTGCATTTCAACAAGGGAGACTGAGTCTACTCTCTGTCCCAAGTCCATGTTTGGAGATTTATGCCACGACGCATACAGAGATTGCAAGGGTATTTTGCTCCATAAACAATGTCCTCCTATATTTCCTGCCAGAAAAAACGCTCATGATGATAAGAGTTAATGAAGAAAAAGACTTTCAGAAATAGGACTGAGATTCTCCATACTATGACATGGAAAGTTGGTTTGCCCAAAGATACACCACTTTTCAATATTAAAATGTTCTATTAAGGAAGAAATGGAAATACCTGAATGAATCTTGCCAGAATCAATGCCAAATTGTGAATTTTGCGCACCAGCTACAAGAAAGAAAATAATGTGATCAGTTTATCTGAATACTGTACATCTATGAATGTCTTTAAATAATTTTGTACACCAGTCAATCTTAATCACCAAAGCTGATAAACAAGATAGCGAGTGATCCTGATTTAGCCTCCAAAGAGAGTCTATTCATATCAGGGAGAAGAAAGTTGGCTTGGGCTTGACTAACTCCGTCATCCCCCAGGCCACCAGTTAGGATACATGCTCGACTGAACCTATATACTGCAGAATACTATAATTTGAGAATTCCAAGAAAAATGTTAGTAATGAATAGCTAAGTTACAAATAATAAAGATCAATCCAATTCTGTCAGAGGTTCAAAGGCATACCTCGGCGACAGGCTTAGGAGAAACGAGTCTTGCCAACAAAATATACAGAGGGAATAATTTTTGAGTTTGTACCCCAACATCTATAGTCCCCGAGAGGAACACAGTCATTTGTATTCTGCAAAGCAGTAATATATATTGATTACTATCCACCAGTTGGCAAAAGTCTCAACATCTTCTTCCCGGAAACTTAGAAAGCATTCAGGTCCGGAATGAATTATTGAAGTATGGTCTAATAATAACCCAAAACTAATGGAGATTCTGAACATTAGAAAGAAAAAAAAAATCTTACCTTCTTTTATGTTTTGCCTCAATCTTATAGTGCAAACATCGTTGAAGAAACAAGGGCTACACGGGAGACAGAGAAAGAAATGATTAGGATGGACTGCATAGCAAATGAAGTCAACTCAAACGACACTTCCATGGGAATTTTCTATATCAAACGTTAACCAATACTTGTAATATACCAGCTAAGCTATATTGTTTACGCGTAATTATATAGATTTTCTCTGCAGAAAGGTAAGAGTTAAGAAAACACATACATTCCTAATAGCACGGCGCTGAAGGATATTGTAGAGTTCAACAGGCTTGCAATAAGCAGCCAAGCTCTCTTCAGCAGCAATCTCCTCCTCTTCCGAAATACGCACACGGGAGTCTTCATGGCACATCTGCTCTGTGCTTCTTGAACAACTGTGATTCATCCATCATACGCAACCAAAATTGTAAAGACACAACAACAAAAAAATTGATCAGTATGAATTACGATTCTTCAGCTTACACATAAGAGAAGTAGTCTAAATGACACAATGCTGCAGAGACAGACATTATAGAAGAATTAGGGGAAAGATTTGTTCTTGAAAGATGGCAAAAAGAGACTTACGAAGAGGTTTCACGACTGACAAGAGGAATGCCTGGCATTCTGGCTACGAGATCCTAGAGTACAATACCATACCCAGAATCGCTACATACACCATCACAGATTACAATTTGCTTCAGCTACAAAACCTGCAACATAATCGTATAGAAGAAAAACCCAAAAACAAAAAAAGGGCCATTCGTTAATGGGTATCACAAACGATTAGCAGGAAACAACAAAAAAAAAAAAAGTAACAGTGACCTCGAAAATCCAGCAAAGAAATTCAATCCAAAGTCTCGGACTTGAACTAATTAGATGGAGAACAGATTCAACAAATTGACAGAGATCTCGAACTGAAGATTAGAATGGAGATGGAACAGTTAACCCAGGAAAAAAAAAAAAAAAACCCTAATCGTGAGAAATTATCTTCTTCACGCGAATACAGAGGAGACTGTGACAGCTTGAGAGAGAGAAAGAGGAAGCGTTTCGAAGAGAAATAAATAAATAAGTTTAATTTGTTTTTGTTGAGGAGACTGTAAGAAAAAATATGTATGTCCTAAATCTTACCAACTCTCTCACGTGAACAATCTGTTACGACACTATTTACTGTTTTTCATTTTATTTATAACAATGCTTTATTAATGGAAAAATGTCAAAAAAAAGTACATGAATTTTTAAATTTGGAACTAATTAATTATAGATTTTGAAAATCTCCTTTAAATCGGAAAGTTTTTGTTGACTTCAAAATTTAATTTTAAAGTTTGGTTGACGTTAAGTAGACAAACAGAAAACGTTTACGAAATTAATCTTCCGTTAGTCGTCTATGTTATGTTTAAACGACATCGTGTTAGTGTTATAAAACGACACCGTTTCACTTAAGAAAGAGAGACAAAAAAAAACCTAAATATACCATAACCATATTTTTAAAAACAAAACAATATTTTGCTTATTTGAAATTAATATTCGGCGTCAAACTTATAATCAAAGTGTATTAATTACTATATTTGTTAGAAAATCACTATTTCTCGGATAAAGTGACTTTAACTATTTTAATTAAGACTCGATTCACAATAAAATCTAGTTAAAATTCTTTATATTATTTGAAACTAACTAAATTCTCCAATGGTCATGAGAAGGCATAATTTCTGAACTAGTCAATGTAAGCCACTTGAGTTCAAATTAGAGATCCACTAAAAAATGGATAACAAACTAGCCAGTTTCATATCACCATAAATTGGATATCAAAAATCAAACATCATTTGTAACCAATATCGGTAATGTGTATGTTTTTATATAACGGCGTATGTTAGCAGTGTAGTTAATCATCTGGCCAAATAGACGCTAACGTGGACGACTGACTACCCAGAGGTCCCAGACCATCATCATTCACAATCAGTCGGAGAGGGTTTTTCGCATAGGGTTTTAGAATTCGATCTTTCTCATTCAAATCCCCCCTTCAGATTTCTTCATCTGTTGAGTAAAAACCACAAGGGTTTCTCTCAAATGTTGCCCAGATTAGCTCGAGTCGTCACTCAAACCTCAAAGCTTCGATCTTTGACCACAAATGGATCGATGAAAAATCTCTCCTTTTTCTCCCGATATGGGTACGCGACTGTTGCACCTGCGGCGGCTGATCCTCCGCCGAAGAAGGATTTCCCCAGTAAATCTCCGGTATGATCCTAAAGTGCTAACATTTTGTTTACCCAGTTTAAAGATCTCGTTTGCAGAACTAGCTATTACTGGGTTCGTTAAAGTCTCTGATCGGCCATGTACTATTAGCTTAATGTTTAGTTGTTGTGAATGTTCAGGTCGCACTATATGTTCAGCTCAATTTGATTCTCTCTGTTTCTAATGTAATCGAATCCGGGACTACATTGACGTCTGCGTCCCCAGTGTAGTTCATTTAGGATTTATTTGTAAGAAATTACAACGAGGATGGATTTGGATTCATCCCTTTTTTTCTGTTGGAGTTTCGTTAGTATATTTGTGATTTAGATTCATGCCCTTTTAGTCAACTGCTTCTGCATAATCGTGTGTCTTCTTTAATGAAAAGGATTTGTTCTATGTTTGACAGATAAACTTGGATAAGATGTTTTGGTCAAAGCCATGTTCGTTGGCTCTACCCAAAGACTCTCCTCTCAGAATTGATGAACCAGACTATGTAGGGATTCGTCGTTTCATACTCAAGCTGATGATGTTCTATAGCAAACAGAGCATGTCTATCCGTGGGGCTAACGTGATCTACAAGCGAATCATTGCACAAGTCGACAAACCAGCAATATATGATGGTACTTTATATGGTTTCCAACACAACTTTTGCAAACAGAATTATGTATTTACATTTTGTGCTTTGTTTATATATTGGGTGCTTTGTGTCTGCTGCAGTTTTCAACTTGGAGAAAACATTCAAAATAACATTTTCGCTGCTTGTCCTTCATATGTGGCTTGTTTTACGCCGCTTGAAGGAAGATGGACAGGAAGGTGTTGACCTTGGTCAATATGTCTATGAGATCTACAATCATGATGTGGAACTCAGGGTATCTAAAGCCGGGGTACGTGCTAGAATTGGTTTTGCTTTACTTTAGTTTCCAAGATAAATCGTATAAGATTCCTTAAAATAAGATGGTCTTAATCTTTCTTGAAATTGCAGGTTAACTTGCTGCTGGCCAAGTGGATGAAGGAATTGGAGAGAATTTTTTATGGAAATGTTGTTGCCTATGATGCTGCGCTACTTCCAGAAGCTAAACCAAATGAACTACAAATCAAATTATGGAGGTAAAGCTTCTACAACGTCATTCTTTATGCAATGAATTCAGTAGATATTAGTTACTCAGCAAAAGTAGCTCGGCTTGAATGCAGCCATAGATAGTGGATTTGTCTCAGAACCTTAAATGCAATTGGATTGTAGGAACGTATTTTCTGATGATGGAACAACAACACCTGATAACACAGATTTAAAAGCAGCACAGGCATGATTTTCTCCTCCCTATTTCTCTCAAAACACACACACATTAGGCATTGTGTACCGAAATTTTTGAGACATCGCTTGTGTGTTTCAGGCAATGGCAAGATATGTCCGGAGAGAACTTGGTTCTCTTTCTTTAACAGGTGCACAACACTAACCTCCATTATCTTATAATGCTTTATCAATTGCGACATACAGTTTAGTTATATAGTAACCTATGAAACTGTAGTTAGCATTGCCCCATTCTGTTACTCGCACTTGCATTTCGAAAAGACATATACCCTTTCTTATATAGTTCTGTTTTGTAATACACAGATAATGAGTCCATATTCTCCGGTAATTTCTCCTTCACCCCTTTGGAGAACAAGCCCCTGTGACTTGAATGAAATTAGAAGAAGCCATGGCGCTTTATGAATCAATCTTTCATTTGTTTCTCCTTTTTCTTCGGTTTTCTTATATCCAACCAAAGAAACGAATATGCTGGTTGTTAGCTTCCAGATGATCACGAAAACATTGTGAAAGTTAATAAGATTACTGAAATAGAGCATTTCCTGTCATTGGTACATTATCCTTTATAGAAGGCGGTAGTAGTTACTTCTCTACGGTTTAACATTTTATGATCTTGTATTTGAAACAGTTTTATTATTTTATAACTACAGTATGTTCGAATGTGGAATTCATCATCTTTATTATGTCTTTTATAGTACTGGTTATATCTTTCTTTTTTTGCTCTTTGAGGTTAGCACAACTAATTAATTGTGCCAAATGGAAGTAGGTTTGAGTTAGATGATCTTTTCGAAGTATCTCATAATAGCGTGCTTTCATAGAGAACAAATGTTCATGATCAAAGATTTCTGCTCGCGTAGAAGGTGATTCTGAAGATTTGTGTAATGTACCAATGCCACTAAGTGTCTATATGAAGATTTCCGCTCACATAGAATAGAAGGATCAAAACATTACTCGCAAACCAACAACAAAGAAAAGAAGAAGGAAATTAAGATTACATCATACATTGCATGTTATTATCATACATTATGACAACACAAACGTTGAGGAAAAACAATGAGAAGAGAGATCAAACGATGGATGACAATTTAATGTGGGAAATCGATTTTAGCCTTTGAATTTTAAGAAGCTTGTTGGTGTTGGACTCCAATGTTGTGCTGCCCATACTTGGTATCCTGCACTCTGCTCCCCACCTTCATCCGAGCATTCTCTATCTTCTCCGATCCAGATCCCGTCAAGTGCCTAAATATATATATTCACCAATATTCAAACTAACTCTTAATATAAACTGTAACGTGCATTGCAAGCTAGGTTTGAAACCTGTAGGTCACGTTTTGTTTGTGTTCATAAATTACCTGTAGACCCAAGAGAAGGCGGTAATGGCGGCTATTCCAAAGCCACCAGATGCAAGAAATCCGGTGATGATGAGAGCGACGGTGATCACTGCTGGAACCAAGACGGGGCTGAAGATGACGAGGAGAGGAGTGGCTACCGTGAGTGCGATCACTGTTCCGGCGAGCGTTAAGCCGGAAAGGACAAGGAGGGATCCACCGGCTGTGACAGCGGTTGCTGCCTTCACCATCTGCCTCTCCTTCGGATGGGACTCTTGGGTACTGTCTCGGCTTATCATCTCGAGATGGGTTCTTGTTTGGTCCGCCATTGATTCTTTTTTATTATAATCCCTCTAACACAAATGGTAGAAATTAGCAGAGAATAGGTAGTGATGTATTTTGGAGTAAGCAATGATGATTTATGAAGGAGAGGAGAGCTGGTGGGGCTCGCTTGAGCCGTGTCACGTGTTCAAAGTGTCTTCATGCAGCCGTTGCATGTGTTAATGAGATCAGAGAGGGGTCTGTTTTGCGACACGTACGTTTGGCCGTTTTGTTTTTGCAATCGGAAACAAATGGACCGGGACATAAGTCACGTGATATATATATACACGTTAATACGTTATTATTGATCGGTCGTGATGTTATGGTCTTGATCCCATTCCCCACTCTAGAAGCAAAGAAAAGGAAGTTGGAATCAATATCTATTAGGCCAAACCAACTTAATTAGCCCACAGAGAATAGTAGCTCGTTGCCTCAAAGGAGCAATACTATACGCCTGAAAGTCCGAAATTCAATTTCTTTGTCTGTCGGCGGATATATCGTGGTTTAAGAACATTATGTAATGTAATTAATGTAGTATCTGTGTTTTGTTAACGTATTATCTTGGTCTTTATCTTCATAATCTAATCCTTATCAAACACTAAAGAAGGAATTTTCAAATCTTGACCATGAACATGAATTTATTTGGACATCTTCTAATTTATTGGACAAAAACGTGCACGCAGAAATTTCAAACTTTCATTGTCCAATTGGCAAGTCGCTATATATAATAACTCTACACTTCATTGCTTAGCCGTGAAAGAAACAAAAATCAACTAAACCAAATTTAAATTAGTTTCAAACAATTAAACAAAAGATATAAGTTTCAAATAGTGTGCCCAAGCGAGAGAATCCAAGGCGGCAATATTGTCTAAAACAGGCAAGTGGACATAAATGCGTGCACCTTTCCAAAATATAACTAAACTTTACACATAAAAGCAAAAAATTGTCAATGTTTCTTTCAAATTTCTCTAATAAAAACAATTTTTAATTTGTATATATGAAGAAGCCTGGAAATAGACACTAGCTTGTGAATATGGCCCCCTCACAACAAAAAGAAATCCTTCTTATCTTAAAATAACAATTTAGAGAGTCCACTTGCAACACTCCAAGTCAAAAATATTGAAAACAGGATCCTTCCTCTTTCCAACCAGAGAAGCTAACTACGAAACCTCTCACCCACTTTTATATATAACCTCCCGCTACTCTGAAAACCCAAAATCCATAATCAAATACTAAAAAAGACTCCAATACCTTTCATCTATGGCTTCTTCAGATCAACAACAACAAGAACAAGACCAATCAGCTTTAGATCTCATAACCCAACACCTTCTTACCGATTTCCCTTCCTTAGACACCTTTGTCTCCACCATCCACCACTGCACCACCTCAACTCTAAGCCAACGCAAGCCACCTCTTGCCACTATAGCAGTTCCTACAACTGCACCAGTGGTTCAAGAGGTTGATGATCAAAGGCACTACAGAGGCGTCAGGAGAAGACCGTGGGGTAAGTATGCGGCTGAGATCAGAGACCCAAACAAGAAAGGTGTTCGTGTCTGGCTAGGCACTTTTGACACAGCCATGGAAGCTGCAAGAGGTTACGACAAGGCTGCTTTTAAACTACGAGGAAGCAAAGCCATTCTTAACTTTCCACTCGAAGCAGGAAAGCACGAGGACTTAGGAGACGACAACAATAACAACAAGACTACTGTGTCTTTAAAAGCAAAGAGGAAGAGACAAGTAACGGAGGATGAAATTCATGGAAGTAACCTGTGTAGCCATAAAGCTGTGAAGAGGGAAGAGGCAGAAATTCAGGCTCAGGCTGAGGTTTGCCCGTTAACACCGTCAAGTTGGATGGGGTTTTGGGACGGACAAGACAGTAAAGAGATGAGAATATTTTCTGTGCCTCCGTTATCTCCTTATCCATCTCTTGGACACTCACAACTCGTGGTTACGTAAGGAGCAAATTGGGAAAATTCCAACATTAGGTGACATCAGAAACTTTAATATCATCTACAGGCAAAACACCAAGAAGATGATAACAAATAGAACTTGCTAATTGTTCAAATCTTATTAGATTAGCTAGTTGTAAAAAATGCTTTGCTTTTATTCATTCATTCTTCTGCTTTATACCCTTAGACTTTATGTTTGAATGCTGTATAATTCATTTAATTTGAGCAAAGACGATTTGTTTATAATGAGATTAAAACATATCAAGTAACACTTACATGACTTTTAAAAGAATAGACGTACAAAGAGTAAAAAGAGAAGACGTGGGCAGTTAGAATGTGGTGAAAAAAAACAAGAAAAAAAACTCTGAATGGTAAAAGTTTTTGGCTTTCAAGACTTTAAAATAAAGTTGGAGCTTTTAAAGTTTTTCCCAATCACCTCAGAGAAAGTATTATCTGAATTCATATGGATATTGGATAACACCTTACTATTTTGTGATTGAAGTACCTCAGTTATACAGACCCGCACTACAATTTCAGATTTGGACATTTCACACACAAAAATTGTTCAACCACAAAAAATACATTTCTTGAGAAGCTTATTATCATAAACACTTTTGGATGGCCATTTCTTTTACAGTCGTTGCCAGTCTCTGGAACACCTTCAGGTTATGTCCTACTTTTCCCTGCGATAGACAAGTTGGGTCACCACCACCGTTCCCATTCAACACATAAATAATCTTAAATTCTCGTAAATCGATTAGACTTTACCTCATTCAGTAATGCAAGCCTCTCTATGGTAGGTGACAATTTGCCACATAGATCTGTAACATCCTGTTGTAGATGGGATTTTGAACCATATGATCCCCTTTCATTTGAACTAACGGATCTGCAGATGTCAAGTGTTTAGCATATTACCCTAGAGCAAACCGTATGACCATCGTAGATTTCCAAAATATATTCACTTAACAACATTTAAGATATTAATTGTTGAAGATAAAGTGGCATACCTATCTTGGAGATGGATCAGGATAATATTTAGTACATGCTCGGCAAGTTGTAGTAACAAGGTGATTAACTGGTCCCTGTTACCCACGATTTGGCACATTTCAACCATAGCTATGTATCTCCTGAGGTAAGTAACAAGCCACAAACAAATATAAACAGTTGTCAAACGTCTTACTAATCACTGATAGGAAAAAGCTGGAAAAATTCTATGTTAATAACCCATTTCTGCTTTAGCATATGCACGCATGAGCAAGCCGAAGAAAGGAATTCACTAACCTTTTATGTATGTTGTCGGACGGTGTGACATATTCTTGGCAATCACATATCTTGATGATCGCATCTACATCTTGTCTTGAGAGCTCGTTTATGTCTCTAATCTGCCAATCATACATGCAACTTCGAATATATATATATATATATATATATATATATATATAAAAGGAGTTTGAAACATATAAAGAGTAGGAATTAGGATATAATATACCTTATGAAGAAGTAAGGACTTTTTCTCTGCTGCTCTCTCGAGGGAATCAGTCACATGCGAAAGAAGAGATGCAAGCAACAGTAACGTTGGTTGGCGTAGTTTAGTGGAACTATCAAGAGAATCATCGGAAACCTGGGAGGAGGGGTGGGTGTGGGGACAAGGGGCATGAGTATTTACTTGTAGTTCATTCAAACAACTGAATAATGAAAACGTGGACAGAAGAAATCGAGGGAAATAACTACAAAAGTACCTGCAACCTCAGAGAGTTTTTGGTCACCAGAAAATATAAGTAAGAAGTCAAGCTGAATCGCAACTGAGACAATTTGAGCTCTGACCCCTTCTGTCCACCAGATGACAAACAAAAAAGAGAAACCCATCGAATATAAGAATTCAAGGATTGGATGACAAGGTGCCAAAAAAATATATACTGATACTCAAACATGTACCTGAACTACTTGTCCTACCTGCGATGATATCAATTTTATGGGGGAGACGATGAAAAGGTTGCTCATCATATCAAAAAGCCCTTGAACAAATCCATATCCATCGTTCTCTTCAAAAGGCCAGACCTACAAAACAAGCAAACTCACTTTCTAGAAAACGCATCTATAACTAGCTTGTGGGATTTTTTGAGCCCTCTTGAAGATGCAATCACAAAAAGAGAAGCAAATGCCCTTTAAGAAGAAAAAAATTAAGAACTTATAGCTCGCCAAAGAATTACCTTGCTCAATATTCCCACTGCAAGAATAATTTGCTCCATCAATAAATCATCTGCTTGAGTAAAGTCTTCCCGAAGAAGTTGGTCAAAAAGAAATTGATGTCCTTTGATAAACTCAATGACTTCACGAACAATTTTATTCCTCCCCTATCAAACGCCCAGGTAGAGAAAGAAGAAAGAAAATCATTATAGTTCGCATACCAAGAAAACCAGTTACCCAGAATAATCAACAACAATGACTTGCATAATTAGTTGAATAGGAAAAGAATAGGTGAAAAAGAAATCAAGATCATACCTAAAAAAACTAACAAGAACAATACTAACTGTCCTAAAATTTTCTGCATCTCAGTATTAGATTGTTATGTCTTGCAAACTATACTGCAAATGTCATCAAGTGATTGTACTTGTATAAGGTGAAACGTTTGAAGACACTCACCTATTTCCTACTTCTACTTGTTAGAGGCATAAAAGATGTAAACAATAGCAATAGAAAATCAGTGCATCATTCAAGTTTCTACAAGATGCAAACAATACTAATTTCATATCTCAAACAAACTGAACTCGGTGTCTGTCATTCAATTTTAGAAGGTCTGTATTACTCCCACACAAGTCCCCAAATAAATCACAAGTAAGAATATAGAAATTGCAGTCTTAGAAAGGCCCTAAACGATCTGGAAAATAGTGTTTAAATGGCAAATCATGCTCACTAAACCAGGCCAATACATATGGAAGGGAGTATTGAATTAGCAATGCAAAAGATCATAAAAGAAAAGGTCATCTGGGAAACGCGGCTGACCTCGAAAAATTCAGAGGTCTCAACCAATGAGGTTAGAGCAAACATCAGTCTTAGGACAGCAGTGATTATTGTTCGTTGCTTTTGCACATTATATCCTACATCACTCTGAAGTTTCATATCCACCCGTCTCATATTTCCCTGGAAGGCACTTTTGGGATTAAAAGCAGAGGCAAAATTGAGGTCACATATCGAAAACCTGATAACTACAGATAAATATATTACCTTAAAGCTGATAGCTCTACATGAAGCGATATGTTCCAGCGCACCCATGGAGAACAGAACCTGGCCTCCAGACTTTCCGTACTTGTGACTAATTCTAAGTAGCAATGCAAATTCTGCTTCTAAGGTACATGCTCGCTGTTGTGACTCCAGCAAATGTGTTCCATCCTGGGCCCAATAATATGATAAATGCACATGCATGAATGACAAGTCCTCGAAAATAAAAATACCCACATATAAATCAGGTCTCCAAAGTATGTAAACTAGCAGCATATGAAGATTAAGATCGCCGATACCTCCTATGTAAATGGGACATAAAACACACACGAGTTACATAGGGTGTCGAGTCTTTTAATGTGGATCAAAAAGTCAAACCAACAGCTAACTGGCCACATTATGCCACTCTTAAAGAAGATTTAACAGGTTTGCGATCCTATTTTGACGATCTTGCATATATAAATAACTGTGAGCTTGAATTTGCATGTATGAACTCCTACGCACTGAAAGGGTATTATTGACTCAAATACAATTTAATCTATTTTTGCAGTTTATCAGTCAAACCCAAATTAATTAATTACCACTAGTTAAACAAGTTGCAACAAGAGATTTCATAGCAATGGGCTACTAAAAACTTCTACAATATTCATAGCAATGACCACACTCAGAAGTTCACAGGGATATTACCTGGTAGGAGATATTACTAATGCTTCCAAGGCAAGACCGTATGAAACCTCGGCTCTGGAGCTGACTAAGAAAATATCTCTCGTGATCAATACAAACAAGAGCTTCCAGCACATAAAGTGATATTGTTTTCCCAAACTCACTGCCTTGACTTGCATCCTTGATTACCTGGAATCAGTACTCTCAATGTGAAACAGTGCAAATGAATATGGCTCATATCAATAAAGAAGTAACAATTACCAGATCCAAGATGCCCTGAGCTTCTTTCTTTATTATAAAAAAGTTGGCACGAGCAAGGTCAGCCTGCTCCTTGTCAATCTGAAAGACAAGAAAAAAAAACATTAAATTATCGTCCGAACAAAATAAGTCTCGGGTTAATCAGCAAACACATGCCTTCTGGATATCCAAATCTTCACCGTCTTGCTCATTAAGTAACAAGAACTGCACAACTGATGTTGGCACATCCAGAGCAATCATATGCTGGCAGTACTGGAAATAGCTCAAGAGCAATGCATATTGGCTGATGAAGAAAGGCAAATGTGTTAGAAACGGGGAAAAGCCGAAATTAGATAAGCTGGGCAGAATATGACTTTATGTTGTATTATAAGAAAGTAAAAAGACAACTAAGGGAACTTAGTACTGTACCGCCTTCTCAAAGATTCTGATGACTCATGCCTTAGAATTGCCATAACAAGTTTAAATAGAACTGAGTGGCAAGCACCAGTGGATAAATGTTTGACCATCATAACATCTAGACATGTCACGGTGTCAGAACTCAAGGCCCCTTGAAATGAAAATCTATCATCACGAAGTTTGGCAATGCAGGTAAGGGCAACCTATTAAAACCTAAAGTTAGTACATAGACAGCACATTTTACAATAAAAGTTACTCAACAGCTAAAATGCACCTGAGTAAGTACGAACGCCATTTTTAATGAACAATCTGGAGACGCGGAGGCACTAAGAGAGGCATCAAGTATCCTGCCAACGACCAGAGAAGAACAAGTCATGCAATGTTCAAGAAAGCTTCCGCAAGCAACTAACCTCTGATACAAAAGGTACTCACCGGTACAAAATTTCAGACCGATTATCAAGAGAAGATATTCTCCTGCAAGCAGACACCTAAAACAAAAACATACGAAGCACAACACAAAAGATAAATACTTGATATCTTAAAAGAGTGGCACACGCTAATGATACTAAAGGTGATCTGATTTTTTAAGAAAAAAATCAACCTCAACAATCTGAGACCAGCCAGCTAACATATGAAGTTGGGCAGCTTGCTCCTCAAGGTTTCGATTATACTTCCAGCCCCATTTCAACAGCTGTTGAATTGTCTCTCTAACTTCACTAAGCTCAGCAACATTTGGAAAACTATCCACTAGGGGAAATCCAGAATGTAGCTTCTGAACAAACAATAGAATCAGCATAAATATTCATTACAGGAGAAACATTAATGTTCATTAGAGAGAAGATCTGATGTCCATTATAACAAGAACTAACCTGCCAGAGTTTGTTGCTGAAGGAAGATAGATCAATTAGCCGATCACCACGCTCAGAATAGTAGTAGATACTGCCACTAACAGAGTTATCACGGTTCTCAAGTATGTCCTCCACCTGAAATTTTAAACTCCATATTTAGAGCAATATACTTAACGCAAACACACCTCCATATTCCCCAAGCCTTACCAGTGAGTCATACTTTAGGCTGGACACAATTTGAGGAAGCTGCATCGAAGTATCAGGAGATCTAAACTGAAGAATTTCAAGCAAAGCCAATGCCTGAACTCAATCCAAAGAAGAAACAAAAGTCAGACAGCAGCACCCATAAAACGACTTAAAACTAGGCAAGAAATGATGACAAGCGCAACATTGTTAGATTTACAGTGAAGGAAAATGCTGTTGCATGGAAAAAAGGAGACATCTTAATATTTTAAATACTGCTTTTCAATGAATGTTAAACTGTTAAGAGATGGTGCACAACTGCACATCAGCAAGGCAACATGCTGGTGACTTCAGAAAGAGTGGGGTCAGTACAGTTATTTGTATCATGCATGGATGGCCTCAACTATAAAATGGTAGAATCTTAGACCAATGCTACACATGCAGAACACCGGCAGTAGGGATAAAACTAGGATGTGCCATAAAGCATAGTAGAGCATAAAACGCAGGTGTTTCCAAACTCACCTTACTTTTACTGATTGAACTCGTTCCAGTATAATCAAGACCATCCTGAGGATATGTACTGGAAGAAAAAGGTTCATTCGCTGCTTCAGTTACCTCCCGCCCAAAAAGATGAGAAAGTATGCTCTGACATGCCTCTAGGTGAGCTGAACTGCTTCCAGAACCAGTATGCAGTGCAATAGCTAGGAGCTTTAATAGCCACGCCCTCTGGGAAAGGTAGATATTGAGAAAATGAGAAATGTTATCAACAGCAAAAAGGACTATGTAGCATTGTAATAGATTATTGATCATGTCATTTGATCTGTTTAAGGAACACGTTTAGATAACAAAAACTATTACTAAAGAAACAAGAGAGAAAAAAGTGCCACTATTGTATTCTCTCCACAATGACAGGGAGCAGAAACCAAATAAGACTTGACAGCTTAGCAAAAAAGTAACTATCCACATAAATTTGCTTATGGAAGACATAGCAAGAAAATTACTACCTACATGAATTCTAAGGTATCACAATAAAAAGAAGTAGTGCATAAATGCAGATTATCGCTTTTTCGTTGACTGAGAACCAGCAAAAAGAAATATTGCATTTAGGCAGATATCATTTTGCACATGAGTCGAGCGTAGCAGGAAAACAAGAACGGAAGAAAAAATTACTGTATCTGCTGAGTGAAAAAATTTACGCATGATGGAATAGAAAAAAACAGAAACAGAGAGTATTAGATACAAAAACAGCCTAGGGACATTCTATCACAAAAAAAAATATATATATATTTTTTTTTGTATGAAAAAAAAAAAAAAAAAAAATGTTTTTTTTTTACTCACTGTAAATCTAACAGTATTGCATATAGGCAGTTAACATTTCGGGAAAAAATGTTATAAACAAAAATAGTTGATAGCAGAGAGTAAAACCGCTTAGATTCTGTCATGAAACTAATCAGAGTCGGATACACTTGACACTGAAATTAAAGAATATATAATATACCTGATGAAGGGAACTAATACGGAGTGCCTGGCTGCCACTTCTTTTTGGAAGAGTGGCAACACCAATGGTATCGAGGTGCTGCAACATCAAAGTATAATAAGAAAGTAAGGACGAGTAAAATATAAGTTGTTATTTGTGACTTGGATGAGGCAGCCCTCAAGGAAAAGATGGCATTATTTTGGTATAAGGAGAAGCAAAATCTGGTGTACCTGGAGAAAAAACTGATATTTCTTGCTGCTCAAGAGATCCATGGTTGGACCACTAGTTAACGGATCCAAATTCAACTCACACAAAAGCTGCAAAAAGTAAAAGTTAAGTGTACAAAAAACAATAGACCAAATAGAATTTCACTTCTTTGAAAAGACCAGATAGTTATCATCCGGCATTAGTATATCCCACCTGGAAGCCAAACTCAAAGAGTAAGAAGTTTATATCGGGGTTTGGAAGCTTCTCCAACATTTCAAGAATGACCTTCAGACAACTGCAGATTGCAAAACAAAATGAGATCATGGTTGAAATACATATTATTCTGTATACAAATTACAATCAAACCTGTAGTGAAACTTAGGCT
The DNA here is from genome assembly GCF_000004255.2 of Arabidopsis lyrata subsp. lyrata. Lineage (NCBI taxonomy): Eukaryota > Viridiplantae > Streptophyta > Magnoliopsida > Brassicales > Brassicaceae > Arabidopsis > Arabidopsis lyrata. Next base: position 14,392,363 of record NW_003302548.1, on the reverse strand, counting down.
GCAAAACTGTCCCTTCCACAGGGGCGTCAAGGTCAAACTTCAGAAGCAAATGTGTGATACTTGGTGCAGGCCGGTTGATATTGTCAACCAGAAGCTACAAATGTGAAAGTCATACCATTGAGATGATATGATATGTACGAATGAATCAATCATGATGAAAGAAAGTAGATAAGACCCAAGCCATAGTGCACATAGTGTGATATTCTATTAAGTGTAACAGTCAACTACTGAAACTAACCTGCATAATAAGGACCCCCAGATCATCACAACTGTTCTCTACAACTTCACCCTCTTCAAGTCGTACCTCAAGGCAGGCCGCATAATCCTCGATCAAGGAATTCGCAGCATCAATTTTGATCAGCATTGGAACAAGTCCAACCAAGCGAGAACTGTCATCGAGCATATGATTAATAAAACCCGTGTAATTCATATCAAAACATAAGGTTAAACTAATTATACAAAGCTAAGGAATCAAACATCCAAAAGTCTGAGGATCTGAAAGTAGTTGATAATGGTATTTGCTAATGCTATCTAAGAAAAAAAGTTATGTGGTTAAACCAAACTACAGAGATGTCTCAAACGAAATTTGTTACCACCTTAAAATGTTCATGATTTTGATTGAAGATCGCTGAATCTGAGGAAGAGAATCATATCTGACATACTCCAGCAAGGCTATAATTTGATTATGATCTTGTGAGAGAATTATATCCAAAGGCTGCAGCAATAACAAAAGATAATATTATTGACCATCTTGTGCCTTAACATAAAATTAGGGAAGGCATGCTGATTGTGCTTTATGAAAATAATTGTTGTTCAAGCTATAGCTGGTGGGGCGCAAAAATACCAAAAGTTTCCCAGCAATTCCCAAATTAACAATAGAGTCCCGTTTCACATTTTACACCACCAACCCAATAATGGTCAAAATAAACTAACTTAACTAAAGGTTGGAGGAGGAATAATATATATTGCTATTAGTCAAGTAGCTTATGATTGACAACAATAAAAGCAATTCCCCTAAGCTTCCTACACTTCATCTTTTGACTTTAAGTTAGTAACCTAATTCGAATGGTGCACTAGAACTTACATTCATTGTGGATTAGAAAAATAGAATGTGGATCTAATTTGAGACAGGAATATTTAAATTTGACAAAAATCTTGTGCAATTACTATAATACACTTTCTAGTATGGCATTGGATGTATAGATTGATGAAATAGCTAAACTTGGTAACGATTGGTGCAAACTTCCTACTGTCCTAGAAAGCTCTGACAGTGCATCCAGGTAAACCTATGAATACTCTTTCGAAAAAATACTTATATTACTGCATTCTCACATATAACAATCTTCACCACATATTTAGGAGTTTGAATGACTGGGTGATATACAAAATAAAGCTCAAATGCATCAAACGAACAACCAGGTACCTGGTACAGCGGACGCCAAACATCGGAAACAAGCAAATCCTTCTCAAAGACGAGCAGTAAGATTTCCAAAGAAAGTTGTACTGCCTTTTCTAAGATCTTCCCATAAGTTTTACTCAATCGCTCGCTGATGATGGCATTGACCCCAACCTGAAGGATACCCATGAGGTTCCTGTAGAGAGCTTTCCCACTCATGAAATCCTACAAAAGAAAAACGTGGAACAAATTATATACTGTATACTGCATGTCTACTTGGAGATGAGTCCAATGTGGAACAAGAAAAATAAAGCAACAAATTAAGATAGTACTTTTAGTAATTCTATAATTGGTAGCTGCGTTTGCAGTGAAGATGTTTCAACTGACACCAAAAAATGTGGATGCTCAGTAAATCCATCGAGATCCTCCTCCTGAATATCATACATGCTTAAGATCCTGAAGTGAAATACAGAAAAATGTTAAACCAGTCTTCAACACAAATAGTGCCCTAAATGAAAAGTGGTGGAGTTTACAAAAGGTAGGAACACTATGTTTCTGCTAAAAATCAGAGTTTATTTTGGACCGAGCAAGGAAATTATTGAAAACAGAAGCAGGAGCTTACATGTGAAAATGTTGAAGGCATGCCACAACCAATTGCCACTTCTCACAAGGATCAGAATATGCCCTCTGAGGAAAAGGGGTGAATACATGATCATACACAAACCTGAAGATGCCAATAAATCTACAAAAATATACATATAAACATTAGACCAAGAAAAACGAAGACTAAGCTTCATGGAAAGAGACAACAATCTAAGGCTACTACTACCTACGCCCACGATCATTCACATCTTTCTCCCCAGCAATCAGAGCGTTTATAAGATTAAGGAACGATATTGTTGAAGGATACTGTTCTCTCCTTGCTTCCACTTCATTTAACTCAAATTGCATATCATAGACCTGCATATAAGCGAATTGTGAGATTAGGTTTTGACGATACGCTGAAGATTCTCTCCACCTGGAAAAGCAAAAGCAGCATCAAACAACACGTGATATTCCAAGTTTTAGCTGCACTGAACATGGCACAGTGCATTATGTGAGTATTATGTAAAATAAATGAAACTAAAACTTTCATCACATGCAGGAATTAGACAAATATTAATATTTTTTGTGTTACCAACATCAAATTTACATAACAAAAAATGATATCAATCGTCTATGCAACATGACAACCCCACTTTTAACGCATAAGTATAAGATGTTTAGAAAATAAATGCAGAAGCATAAATTTTAATAAATTCTCAATAATAAGAGAAATATTAACTAAAGAAGTAGAGTTAAAAAATCTGCTAATAACTATCCCTCGAAGCCATGCACTTACCTGAGAAGATTGGTCACTCTTTCCAACTGGTGATCCCACAACAACAGGCAGATCATACTGCTCAAGAAAAGCCCAGATAGAGTCCCTCATTTCTGGAAAGACATTAACAAAGGCAGCAATGGTCTTTCTAAGAGCACCCTGCAGAAAATAAAGTTACAATGAACACAAGTTATATAGATACCGATTCCAGATGCTTTCCACATATCATTTGCGAGTCCAACGTGTAAGGGGAAGAATCTCCAGTACACCACTGACCTTCAGATATGGAGGGATGTTTTCATAACCAAGAAGCTTAAAAAATGGTTCGATATCAGGAAACCAGTTTTTCCTCTCAGTGGGATTACCATTCTCAACAACCTGCAGAATATGAAAAATAAACTTATTGACCATAAAAAAAATATCTTAAGTTCAAACATCAGTTTCACAGAGAACGAATCATTTGCAAGGACATTTAAAAAACAAATTCCCCTCCTAGGAACTCATAGCGAAAAATTATATGGCTCTTCTCCATAACCCCGGAGAAAGCATTTAGGTAAACAACTAGAACCAAATCGCAGTTAAGCCCAGTTCCTAGGAATACAAGCTGAACTTGTCCTAGGAATACAAGCTGAACTTGTCTTAGATAAAAAGCACCATATAAGACTATTAAACGTGGAATGGAAGTTGAAACAGAATATATTTGGAATAGAGTTATATAACCTTCTGAAGTACATTCAGATATGCGACAAGTGCTTTTGCATCGCCCTCCAGGAACTCTGGCATCATGGCTCCAGCAGTTTGAAGAGACTGCTTGAACTTCTCATCGTAAATTCTTATACAATCAAACAAAGTGGGCCATCCTATACTGCGGAATGATGTACCCCGGAGCAACTCATAAACTTTAGAAGCACCTTCCTGAGTGGAAGCCTGAAATCAAATAAAGATGACAGCAAGGAAACTCAATGAGTAACCAAGTAAATGATGTCCCACCAAAATACCAATATAAAGATTTCTCATACCAAGGTACACAGCATTTCCAAGAAAGCCACAAGAGTTTTAAAATTTGTGTGGTCCTCTCCAGCAAAATTCACAAATGTCCACAAGACATCATTCCCGGAGAGTAGCTCAGGTTCCTTCTGTAAAAGGTTGTAAATATCAAAAGACACAAAAACAGGAATATGGTATGAAAAATGAGATATGATCGAGATGTATTCTGAATGCTCACTGTGCTATGAAAAACAAAATAAGCTACCAAAAAACATATGAACAGAGCTCAACTTCAAGATACCAGGCAAACTCATTTTCCAACATTTGAGAAAAATTAACAAAAAAAAAACAAAGATAATAACTGCTTCCATATGGTAGTCGTTCTCAACCTGATAAATTTTGCTTACAAACTCCATAAGAGAAATGAAGGGCAGCGGCCTGTCAGCCTCTTCAGTCTGCATACTTCCATCAAGCGAATCACAAGTTCGGTAAGAATTTAGAACACTCATAGCCATGTCCTTTGATTCCTTCACCTGCAAAATAATGATGTCAGGCTTGACACAGGAGATAAACATGTAGATACGATATTGTATTTCTCATCTTGGCTCATACATTCAACTTATCAGACACTATCAAACCATCAGAAAAAATAGCAATGATCTAAGGTGCAGCCATTAATGAAGTTTATATGCTACTCATATCCCCTAAGTGATCCAGCTGAAATACTCAGAATCTGTGACTGATACATCAAAAGGTTACTCCCTCTAAATGGAAAGCAGATACTACCAATTTTCATCATAATTATCAGACCATGAAGTAAGGAGAAAAAATTACAAGCTTTACATGATAAAGTTGCAGCGTTCAAACTTTGATCACCAACATATAATCAATACACAAATACTAAGTAGATATACATTAATCTATATATTTAACAAACCTTATCTCTTGCGATCGGGTGAGATAAAAAACAAGAGGCTAACTTGTGCAGATAAGCATTATATATGTAGATCATGTCCTCTTCATCATTCTGCATGTAGCAACTAACAAAAGGTCAACCATTGATAGACCAACACAAGGGGGAACGTGGGTTGAGTCAGGGAAATCAAAGCTCACAGAATAAAACTGGAAAGAGACTTGAAATTGAGATCTGACTTAACAAGCAAAACCTAGAGACTAAACAAGAATGAATACAGCATCCAAAGAGGAGCCCGTCAAACACCAATATAATAAAGTCATATCTCAAATAATGAAATCATTAGTAGATATATATAATGTGATTAGAAGCAGAAAAATCAGCATAAAGAAATAGGAACACTCTTACATTTGGGAATGACTAATCAAGTAAAAATTGAATTCATGAAGGATTAAAACGGTATCCATACAGGCCAACACATATAACCATTACCATAAAACAGACAATATACACTACAGCTGTCATGAAGGAAAAATATAAACACCATAGGCACCATTAGAAAATAGCTCTTTTTCTGATACAGTCATGAACCATGCATAATAGCTCATTCAATATAAAAGTTTAAGGAGCCAAACATGTCATCCACTAGCTGGGAAATCAAAGTAAATCTTCCACTAGCTCGTCAAATGAAATCAAGTGCACAGGGAATCCAGATAGGCACCCCGCATTTGATGGACAATAACTGAGCACATAGAATTCATGATGATGTTCATAATGAAAGTACCTGGTAGGCTGCAGTTCGAAGAACATTATCCAGCAAAAATTGAAACACATTTTTTGAGAAGATGGACTCCAGGCAGGAGCATATGTGCCCCATATCTTTTGTTGAAGCAGTGGAAATCGTATCCATTCCAGATATTCCATCATGTATCAGCATTAAATGTACAGCCCAGGCAAGCCTTATGCCACCAATGAAGCCATCAGCAGTGGGGTCACTGCCAGAAGCCATAACCTGAAAGGTGATTAGGTGTGTTTTCAAGTGTCAGCAGTGGAAGGTCTTTGGTGACAGGGAGAAGAAGCGAAAGAAAAATGTATCAACTAGTCTTACAATATCCTGAAAGTCTGTCCTAAACGAAGCATCTTGAGATATCATAGATGACTTATCAGATAGTCCACTGATTGCATCTGATACGAAGGTGATGATGAGAGAAAACAAAAGACTAAAAGTAATCTGCAACAAAGAAAATAGTCATTTATCAGAAATTAACACATTTTAAATTTAATACGCAGGGAAGAAAGAAAACTTCAAAAGCCTCTACGTCATGAACAGGACTAGCATGAACCTGAGAACTTATGGTGTCATTTCCTTCAGTTAATTGAGCTGCATTATCTTTAAAAACGTAGTATATATCCTTCACATCTTTCGAACCTGCAATAAACAAACTTGTTAGAAGAATGAAATTGAAATAGAAAATATCCTTCGAGAAATAACAAAAGATATACAATCACAAGAGTGTTTTAATACTATAAATAAAAAAAAAAAACTTAATATTAAATAGTAATCAAAATTTTCAAATTTTTGATAAATAAGATCAGAACAATGGAGTACGAATACCAAACACCATAATCACATATGATACTCAACTTCAGCATAATTACACAGACATAGCAATAATATATATGAAAACACAATATATCTCATAGCACATTGACCAATGATCTAACTAGTCTAGCATATATAGTGTCCTATCAAACGTGAAACCCAATTATCAATAGTTTCACTTACTATGGGACACAATAGAACTAATGCTGTATCTTTTAATGGAAAAGTCAAACCATTAACGAAAAGCACTGAATCCAACAGCTGAATTTCTTTAACAAGTAGCATTCTTAATCTTCGCACAAAAGCTTTATAAGAAATGAACGAGCTTACCAGGTCTATCAACCAAAATTGAAAGAACAAGGCAATGTCCCAGTATCAGTCTTTCCCTCTGAACAACAGCTCTTCGTTCAACAAGAGCACCTCTTGAGTCAATAAGGTATCGCTCGCATAAGGGCCCACCCAATCCAGTAGGATCCTGCCGATTGAGTTCCTAGCAACAAAGAATTTGCTATCATGACAATAATTACATAATAATGCCAAAGAACAAAAAATATCAAGTCACAAGATCGTCTGAAAGGACTTTTACATCTAATATTTCCTACTAGATTAAAGAATGCTTTGGCTGCAAATGTTCAGCTATGAAGACAATGGACATAGGGGACAATCATTGGATTTTTGAAGTTTCGAAAGTAAATCTTTAAAATATATTGACTCATTTATGTGAACACTTGAATCCAAAGCAAGTTAGATCTGAATATTTTAAGAGTTAGCTTGAACTCATGTTGATGTTAATGCAAAGTGAGAAGTTAATAACAAATGGTAAAATAAATGTACTGCAACTGTCTTTGAATTTAAAGATAATATTGACAACTAAAAACAAATCTCAAAGATGATTATTACATAGGAAGTGCATTACCCCAAGTGTCTTGAACTATGAAGCTCGTGTAGTTGACAACTTTAAAAGGTATCAGGCAGCATTGACAACAATGACATATTAGAGCGGACGAAAACAGCAAACAATAATTTTCCTGATGTGGACAAAATTTGTAATGGTCTCAATACCTTATGGTTGCCCAATAAGTAACAGTTACACATTTAAAAATAGGATTCAATTAACTAATTGGAGAAAGATTGTTTATTCTCTACGATCATGAGAAACAAATGGAAAAGTAGATTGAAATGGTGTAGCTAGACAGATATGACAACGAACAAGAGAATAGTCTTTGCATTAATGAGAATGATTGTCAATAAGATGAGTGCTTCAGAAGAAATTCAAGCAGAAAAGTAGGAAGTTATTCAAGTTACGTATATTTGACACCTATGAAAATGTAACTTAAAAGAACCCAAGTGGTTAATACCTTTACAAGAGTAATCAACCGTTGTCTGAGCCCAGCTTTAATAAGTTCTTCTAAGAGTCCCTGAATGTCAGCTATAAGATCAGGTTCAAGCCCCTGGTCCAGAACAACTGCCTATTCAACCAGAAAAATGGTAATGTGCGATGACGTTAAGAACACTAGAAGAACAAAAAAAAAACCCAGAAATATAATGAGAGAGTAAGCTACCCTCAGGAGTGTGTATAGAGTTGACGTAAGATCTCTTCTCCCTGTATACCATAGTCCAGTTGCAAGCCGTTGAATCTCAAGAGGGTCCCGTCCCATTAAGCCCCACTAAACAGAGGATAAAATATAAGAACATATCGCAGAAAATAACTCCAGAGCTTTAGAAGCTAAGAGATGAGAGTAGAAGCAAAGCGAAGGGAATCGCACCTCCTGATTTGCAGATACAAGCAGACGAACAGAATCTATCTCATTTAGGTGAAGCTCATCACTCAGTTTCAAGCTCTACAATCAATAACAATATATGAAGAACATAGGCCGTTAGAGTTGTTAAAGGCACCTTTTTTCTGAAGCAGTAAGATATCAACCAAATATATCATTGCACATATTTCAAATTAAACAGAAGCTTAAAGGTGGTAATGTGTGTCAAATGGTAGATTTAACAAATCATCAGGACAAACCACAATCCCTATGAAAAGAAGCTCATACATCGGAAATGAGCAGCAACCAAGCACATTCTAAAAGTTCATTCAACATGGTAAAGGAAACAGCGAAATTCTGCCTTGTTAGACATCTACTTAGACAACCATTTTATTCAATCCATCCGCAAAATTGAAGCAAAACTTGCTTTAATCGGTGTCAATTGTTTTCATATCTAAATTCTAAAATCTAAACCTCCACAAGACCAAGAATGTCATCTAGAAGTCGAAAGAAACACTTACAATAGCGACATCTTGGTCATCCAAAGATATTGGCAGCGAATCCGGGAGTCGAATTTCTTTGGACTGAACTTGCGCTCTGTCCGACGGCTTCGGAGGCTGCCAGAGATTAGAAAAAAAAGATTTGGTTACTATACCCAGAAAACACAAGGACGTATCATCGAGTAGAAAGGAAATCGAGCAAGTACCGGGAAAGAGAGGAGGTTCTGAATAGAGGAAAATGAGTTGCGAATGGCATGAGTGAGTTCGATACGCTGCGTTGGAGTTGGCAGTGACGTTCCGAGCAGTGAAGAGTGTACTATGGCCACTAACTCTTTCGGCGACACCATTATACGTAGCAGATGAGATACTAGGTCTCCGGCGGCGACCGGAAGAGGAGAATCTGGAAGCGAAGAGGAAAGGCAATTTGGGAGCGTACGAGGATGATGAATTGGAAGCGTTCAGTGATATGGAGAATTACGAATTTTGAGTTTTAAATCCGAGGAAAAACAGAGGAAAGCGAAGAAGGAGCACTTAGGGTTTTTTAAGTGAAACGCGGCCTTTTTTTATTTTCAATTTTTTAATCTCTTTATTTGGATCTTTGTTTCTCTGATCACCGGCCTTTTTTTTACCGGTGACGTGAGAGGTATGTTAGGGTTATTAAATTTAGAAGATGGTGGTTCCGACTTATAGAGGTGAGGTTTCAGATTTAAGAATTAAGATCGAGGATTAAACTTGAGGCGTCTGCCAAACCCGAATGGTAATGCGATCGTGGTGATTTGGTTGTCGGTTCTACGGATTATTTTTTGTGTGATTAGGCTGTTTTAGGTCATTTGGAAGACGGTGGTTCATTGGTTTGAGACTAGGTGGAGGCAAGATTGGATTCGCCGGATCTTCTTCGATCGATAGCGCGGTTTGACCGCGAATGAATCTAGTCTCGGTTTCCAGCCATAATTATCTTGCTGGTTATGCCTCCCTAGATGGCCGATTCTTTGTTGAGTATTCGAGTTTTTTAGGGGTCTATTTGATCGTTTAGGGTCACGGGTTTGCACTTTTTTATCTTGGAGAGGTACATGTTAAGTGATGTTGTTTGGTTTAGGATTGTTTTTACTTATCCTTCTATTTTAGGTCGTATTAGTGTAAGCCTAACTCACACCCAAAAGCTAGCTCAAAGAAGGAAGATTGCCACATACTTATATATTGACCAAGGAATTTGCTAACTTCCAATATGAGACTTTAATACACCTCCTCGGCCCTCACACTCAGGATTGTACATCTCAAGCGACAATTTTATGAGACTAGACATCCACATGTGATAGCCCATAATCGACCTTGGTTTTGGTACTATATTAGTGTGGGCCAAACTCACACCCAAAATCTAGATCAAATGAGGAGGATTGACAGACATATATATTGCCCAAAGAATTTTGCCAACTTCCATTGGACACTAATAGGTCGTTGAATCTTTGTAGTTATAGTATCTTTCCACTGTTTTTAGTTTGGTTGAATAATAGGTTTTCTCCCGTAGTTGTTTCCTTGATATATTTTTTTAGATTTCTCTAAGGTCTTATATAGATTTCGTCATCATTTTTCACCTAAAGACATTTAAACTTCCTTAAAAGTAAAAAGACGTATAACGATCGTATTGTGGACTTGTAAGGTTCTCGACGAACTGGAGAATAATAAGATGAATGCATGTATAACAAGTTCAAGTCTTCTTAGTGAATACAAGTTCAAGTTTAACTGTAATAAATCCAAAGAGATTTTACGACATTTTTCAAAATACGTTCTGAAGATATGGTCTTGTGGACGTATGGTTCTCACATTAATGGAAAGAAACTAAAACCCTATTGATGATCATTTATTCATTTGTACAGGGAATGTTGTAATATATTGTTATCTGGTTCTTTCCACGACCTAGTCTCTGAGGTATCAACAGAGGGTTAGAAAATTTTGATCTTTCTGTTATTTATGTATTTACATAGGGTCTTGTAAGTGTGTCAAAGGTAAATTCGTTCAAAATGCCATTTTATGATCCAAGCGAGGAAGAAATGAAGGAGGTTATAAGAACAGAGGGATAATCCTTCCAAATAAACGACTTGCATAGAGACATAAATTTGGTGTCTAACATAGGCAAGTGGACTGTGGACATATACACATTAGTGCATCAACCTTTTCCAAAATACAACTTTATTTGTGTCAACTTACCTTTACCCAAAAAGTACGAAAAAAGTGTCAATTTTTCTTTTATTTCTCTTAAAAAAAATAAAACCATTTTTAATTGAAATTTTTAACGATTTTGCCATCTTTTAGACTTTCATTTTTCGGAACGCCATTTAAAAAACTTGTTATGGGGAAGGCCATTTTTGCAACAAAGAAAGACGGAAATGCCCTCCATATGGCCTGCTGGAAACGATGGTTTGACTGCTCGGCTGAGCATTTAATTCTGCCAGAGTTGCATTGGTAACCCAAGGAATTAATTCAAATTTATGTATCTCTTTCTCTAAACATAATATTCGTCCACGATTTACAGATCCAAGCAAAAGGTAACTCTTGATCATTGGCAATTGTTTGTCAGTTTGTTTTGGTCCCGAAATTGTTCTTAGATCTATCAATCTTGTTGTCCATCGATTATCCAGATTTGTCCTCTAAAAACATCATTTTGCCATATCCTGTAGACTAAACTAATGAAATTAGACGAAGATACTTAAGGAGATGGACCAATTATGGTAGACAAGGGGAAGAAGGTGGACTAGGGAGGCGACAATGGGAGTTATGAGTATTATAAGGTTGGAGTAGAGAAAGAGGAGGAACCATCATATGATTATGACCAATGGACATATCATGTGGATTGGGATCCGTATAAGAAACTGGTGGACGAAAAAGCATAAGAAGAAGAAAATGAGAGACAAACAAATTTAGAGGAAAATCTAATGGACGTGAATAATGAAAGTGGAGGACAAGAGCTGCTGGTGGTGGAAACAAGAGAGAATTTGGTGGGCTAGGGAAAAGAGAGCAGTAGAGAAAGAGATGAAGTCTTGTGCAAATCGTAACCCTCTTTGTATAAAGGCTCACATATCTTTTGCTGTCTACAAGGACAAGAATGTATTTTACATGTGCCACAACGTACAACAATGACCTATTTGCAAAAGGAGTTTTTCATAATGGCACTTCGAAAAACTAAAACTCTTTTTTATGCCACTATTGACAAAAATCCCTTTTTAATTTGTGTCTGGGATATGAAGAAGCCTGGAAGTAGGCACTAGCTTTGATGATGGACCCTCACAAGAAAAAGACAGAGCCACGAATCGTTCCTTATCTTAAAATAATAAGTTATAGAGACTAGAGTAGTCCACTTGCCACACTCCAAAGCAACAATGGAACTAAACAAGTCAAAACAATTGAAAAGGATCCTTCCTCTCTCCAACCCAAGAAGCTAACCACGAAACCTCTCACTCCCACTTTTATATATAACCTCCAATCTCAAAAAACAAAATCCATAATCAAAACCACAATCACAAACACAAACACGAAGAAGACTCCTATATCATTCATCTATGGCTTCTTCAAATCAACAACAACAAGAACAAGACCAATCAGCTTTAGATCTCATAACCCAACACCTTCTTACCGATTTCCCTTCCTTAGAGACCTTTGTCTCCACCATCCACCACTGCACCACCTCAACTCTAAGCCAACGCAAGCCACCTCTTGCCACTATAGCAGTTCCTACTACTGGACCAGTGGCTCAAGAGGATGATCAAAGGCATTACAGAGGCGTGAGGCGAAGACCTTGGGGCAAGTATGCGGCTGAGATCAGAGACCCAAACAGGAAAGGTGTTCGTGTCTGGTTAGGGACTTTTGACACAGCCATGGAAGCTGCAAGGGGTTATGACAAGGCTGCTTTTAAACTACGTGGAAGCAAAGCCATTCTTAACTTTCCACTCGAAGCAGGAAAGCACGAGGACTTAGGAGACAATAACAAGACTGTGTCTTTGAAAGCAAAGAGGAAAAGACAAGTAACGGAGGATGTAAGCCACCTAAGCAGCCATAAAGCTGTGAAGAGGGAAGAAACTCAGGCTCAGGCTCAGGCTCAGGCTCAGACTGATGCTTGTCCATTAACGCCGTCAAGTTGGATGGGGTTTTGGGACGGAGCAGACAGTAAAGAGATGGGGATATTCTCCGTGCCTCCATTATCTCCTTATCTATCTCTTGGACACTCCCACCTCGTGGTTATGTAAGCTTCTGAGAGTCAAACTGGGAACATTCCAACATTAGGTGACATTAGCAACTTTGGATTGTGTTGAAAGCTTCTAGATTAGCTGATTGTAAAAATTGTTTCCCTATATTCATTGATTCATCTTAAATGCAATTCTTTCTACCCTTCCTTAAACGAGCACAAAGAAGAAGTTTGAACTTACAAGACCTACTAATGAGCCCTTCAAGCAAAACGATTGCCTCCAAGACTTTGGTCGCTGTCTAATATAATAGTGCAGACACCCACAAACATATGTACTTTTCTTCAACCCTATAAATTTCACCATAGACAAAAACTTTCATGAGGTTACAAAGTAGACACAGAGAATTCAGTATGTTGAAACAAACCTAAGACATTCCTTTGTTACCCACTCCACGAGACTTCTGCTTCCAGATGTACTTGATGCTAAGGTCGTAACTCGTAACATTTTTACATCTTACAACATGACAAGATTACCTTAACTATTTCAAGTCACCAAATCAAAGGAAACAACCAGAAGGAAAAACTTCATCGCTTAGCCGTGAAAGAAACATAAATCAAGTAACCCAATTATTTTCAAAAAGATAGAAACAGTGCGGCCAAAAGAGAAATTCCAACCACCTAATCATATAATCCACAGTGAACCAAAAACGAGAATCCTACACCGTCGAGAAATTGTCTAAAACAGGCAAGCAGACATAAACTTGTACCCATAAAATTTTTAAAAAGTGTCAATTTTTGTTTCAAATTTCTGTAATAAAAACCATTTTTAAAATGTGTCTCGGATATGAAGAAGCCTGGAAATAGAGACAAATCCACAAAATCCCTCCTTTCTTGTCTTAAACTTATACTAATATTTAAAGTCCACTTGCCACACTCCAAAACAACAGTAGAAAACAAGTCAAAATAATTGAAAAGGATCCTTCCTCTCTCCAACCAAAGAAGCTAATCTCAAAAACCTCTCACTTTCCATTTTTATATAACCCTCCAATCTCAAAAACCAAAACCCACAATCAAAACAACAATCAGATAGAAAAAGGCTCCAGTATCATCTATGGCTTCTTCACATCAACTAGAACAAGACCAATCAGCTTTGAATCTCATAACCCAACACCTTCTTACCGATTTCCCTTCCTTAGACACCTTTGTCTCCACCATCCACCACTGCACCACTTCAACTCTAAGCCAACGCAAGCCACCTCTTGCCACTATAGCAGTTCCTGCACCAGTGGCTCAAGAGGATGACCTGAGGCATTACAGAGGCGTCAGGAGAAGACCGTGGGGTAAGTATGCGGCTGAGATCAGAGACCCAAACAAGAAAGGTGTTCGTATCTGGTTAGGGACTTTTGACACAGCCATGGAAGCTGCAAGAGGTTACGACAACGCTGCTTTTAAACTACGAGGAAACAAAGCCATTCTTAACTTTCCCCTTGAAGCAGGCAAGCACAAGGACTATGGAGACAACAACAAGACTGTCTCTTTAAAAGCAAAGAGGAAGAGACAAGTAACGGGGGATGAAAGCCATGGAAGTAACCTGTGTAGCCATAAAGCTGTGAAGAGGGAAGAGGCAGAAATTCAGGCTCAGGCTGAGGCTTGCCCGTTAACACCGTCAAGTTGGATGGGGTTTTGGGACGGAGAAGACAGTAAAGAGATGAGAATATTCTCCGTTGCTCTGTTATCCCCTTATCCAGCTCTTGGACACTCTCAACTCGTGGTTACGTAAGCTTCTGAGGATCAAACATTAGGTGACATAAAAACCGTTGGTGTATATATCATCTACAAGTAAAGCACCGAGAAGATGATTTTAAATAAGAACTTACAAATCTTAAGGGTGGTTGTGTTCAAAGCTTCTAGATTAGCTGATTGTAAAAAATGCTTTGCTATATTCATTCATTCATTCTTCTTAAGTGCAATTCTTTCCACCGTTCCTTAAACGAGCTCAAGAGGATGATTATTTTCTTATAGAACAAAGAGGAAGCTCATACTTACAAGACCGTGCTAATGAACCCTTCGAACAATATGGTGGTCGCCATTTAATAGTGCAGACACCCATAAACAGATGCACTTTGATTCAACCTTATAAATTTCACCATAGAACAAAAAATCTCATCAGGTATTAAAGTAGATGGCAACATATAGTTTGATAACGAGACCCATTGGTTGTTGAATGATGGTGAACTAAATTCTTACAAACCGACTCCAAGAGAAGCTGGACCTACCTTCAAGAGAAGCAAAAGATAAGATATCTACATTTTGGAAGAGCTGATCATGTACAATACATAAATTAACTATACACAGACAATTCCATGGCTGAGAAAGGGTCCTACAGAGACAACAAAACTACTTTGAACCTACCGAAATGTTCATTCTAACAATAAATTGGACCATTTTTAACTAAGATGAAAATATGCTCCACAACATCAAACTAAGTGGAACTTCGATCAAAGTCAGAGTTCCATTTCAGATCCCAAATCCTCTCCTTCTCTGTTGGACATCTGAAGTAGAAATTTCACACACACACACACACACAAGTTATACTGAAGACAGGCATTCAACTAAAGTACACACGACAACAAGGCAACAACCTAGGGAGGTCTTAAACCAACAAACCTGTCTTTGCCAGTATCAATGTCCACACTAAAGAGATACGGAATGCCCAAGACACAGAATTCAATACGATATAAGAAAAAGGTAACATATTCCAGTCTCCACCAAAGCTTCAGCTTTCAAAGACACATTCAAGATTATCTAGACTATTTGTCGTGACATATTCACATCATACAACATGACAAGATTATCTAGACTATTTCAAGTCATCAAATCAAAGAAACAACCACCAACTCAGTAGGTAGGAATTCTTCTAAGTAAACAAATATATAGGCACAAAGCTTTCATTTAAAGTACGCTATTTTATACTTTCCATTGCAAAATATATGTGAATACATGATACAATTGAATTGAACAAGATTTGCTTTGCTGCTAATACCAAGTATCAAATACATTGGTCATAATCAACATCTTGCTACCTGTGCAATTACAGAGAAAATGAGCTGATTTTATAGTGTAAACAACTACGTGACATATAAACGTCCAGTGGAAAATGTTGCTTTACTATAAGAAACTTGAGTCCTTAATTATCGTGTCCCAGACTCTTGGGTGATGAAAAGTTTACTGATTTAAGCATGGAAATGATCGATAATATGCTCTATGACATCTGCTCCTTCTATATGCATATCTTCATTTTTAACCTGTAAACGGCATAACACAGATATTAGACTTCATATTTTTACTAGAAAGTATGTGGAGATTAATCCTATCAAAATGAATGAACACTATGTTATCGTTCAAGCTTATATAACAACAGAAAGATAACTATCAAGAGAAGATGCAATTAAAAAGCCTTAGGAGTGAGGATAAACAAATGTTACAGATGAGGGATGGCAGGTGAGAGTGAGAGACCTGTATAACACTATGGGCAGCAAACCTCTGCCTGCTACTGTGAAAGCTAACATCAACTTTTTCCCATGAGACTGTGGAGAGGCCTTTGATCATTTCTTCTGCAAAATTGACAAGGCACTACGTTATTAAATACATCATGTTGTACATGAATAAGAGAGCAGAAGCACTACATATGGTAGTCCAACATATGAATTGTTTGTACTGAACACTTCTGTTACCAGCTAATGAGATCTAAAGCATAGCAACTAGAAATAGAAATAAGAGAAGTGAACAATAAGTTCTACAAAATCACTGATAAATGCCTAAACGGTCAGTGCATCAGGTACAAGCTAACCTTCTATGTCATCTGAATGATTCTCGCCTTCTGGTATGTCCTCAGCATCACATGCCTTGCAGAGTTCTTCGTAAACAATGTGAGGATACTTCTCATTCAGAGAATCTTCCCACTGGTAAACAAGAAGTAATTCAATTATAAAAGAGACCCATTATATCATAATCCTGAACCAAATCAAGTTATCCAATCAAAGTCAGATACCTTAGGCAATTCACTGTCACGTCTGATAGATGCCGTCTTCCAGCCAACAACGTCTATTCAGATCTAGTGAAGGAAAAAATGTAATGTCTGATGCTAAAAAGGACACTACTATAAGTAACACACATAAAGGATACGATCGTGGCCCACATTTGAATAAGCCACCCGCCTTTTGAAGGCTCGCAGTGCAGATCTGCAATTGATGAAAATGTTTTCTAGTGAGAAAATCTTCGAGACATGGTTAGGTGAACTTACTTGTGACAAATGGGGAATAGACTGGCATACATGAAATGACAATCATCAGTATCTTCCACCATGCGTCGAAGCAAGGGTGGTTTTCCCTCTTCTTCATCTTTCAAGAAAAGGTGACGGCCGGTTCTTTTAAATATCCAGTGGATAATGAGACCTGCAACTTTCTCAATGGAAGAAAAACCAAAGAGAAACGGTACCTGGAAGAAAATAACAACTTGTTCTGAATCTTATGAGAATAACATTCCGACATAAGTGAAATGTTAATTCAATCATGCAAACAGATTTCCATGGTTCAAGAAAGCAAGTACATCAGTCATATCTTATATACATTACGTTGGTGGAAAGCTGAACAAACATAGTGCCAAGTTTAATATATAGCTTCATTTAAGTTAACAAATGAGTCATCTTTATTTTGTTTGTTTGTTTATTTACATTCACCAGAATCATGTTATGCAAAGAAATTTGTAGAAGAAAATTTGTTTCAAACAATTTGTAAAGATGAAACAAATCACTACATAAGTAAAGTTACCTGTTTATTACCCATTGAACCCAAATGTGGTGTAGCTACAGTAATAAAGTTCATAGCCTCAAGTCCACATATTGTGCCTTTGGGAGGCCCTTCACTACTATCCGCTAACGAGTCTTTCACATCTTTCTGATTAGCAGGCTTGTACAATTTCCCAATTGCATATCTTGCTGCAAGCCCACCCAAAGAATGTGCAACAAAGGAGATTTTACGGATATTTGGTTTTCTTTGAATAATATCAAGAACCTGACATGCATTTCGTTAAATCAAACAGAGTCTAATTAACTTAACAAAATGTAAATGAAAGAGGACATATATATGACGCCTTACCTCAGCTGCTAGACGCTCACCCATTACATCCACACCATCTAGAGTAAGCGCAGACACATTCTTTTCACTACCTGCTTAAAAAACGGCAAGATCACTAAGAATCTTGGAGCATTTAATAATATAAGTCTCACCAAGCATCAACATTACAGTTTAACGATAATTGCCAGCGACACAGACCCAATAGGAGCAAGAAATGGAATAAAAGAACGTAATCAATAGCTGAAAGATTAGAAACAGGGTCCACTACTAACTAAGTTTATATATGAAAAAGGAAACAAATTTCCAATTTGCAACTTTCTAAAATCATCACTAAATGAGAAGCAAGGATTACTTACAGTGAACAAAGACTTTGTCAGGCAGCTTTTTGACGAATTGCTCAGCTCCAAACTTCCAATCATCCGTACTGCAGAACCAAATTGCTTGTGAGCGAATTGCAAAAATATATATAAAGTAAAACAGAACAATCTCTATCTAACAAAGTCCATGAAAGTTTGTTTACCTTCCTAAAATCCCATGGACCATAACGACAAGGTGATCAGCGGAAGAAGAATCGGAATTCTGACAATTCCAAACATCAAGGCTCCCATCGACAGATTCCGCCTTGCAAACACCGTTCTCCTCCTCCATGGGATCCAAATTACAATCGAATTCGATCGGATCAGATCCAATTACAGCAGCAACGCTGCTCCAAACACCCAATTTGTTCAAGTCGAATTGGAGGATAAGATTTGGTAAAAAAGTAGAAAGTGTGAAGTGGAAATGAAGAGAGCACGTACGAAGCAGACTTGCCAGAGAAGGAAACGGAAGGAAACAAACACACAAAAAATGTGTAACGTGCAAGTAAGGAATCGTCAAGTCGGCTTCGATAGAGAGATACCGACTTCCTGGGAACAAACTCCTTTGCTATTTTCTTTTTATTTGTCTATAAAACTAATAATTCGGGGGACATAAAAGATAATGACTTTTTTCCAGTTTTTCTGAAAAAAACAACCAAAAATAATAATCTTTGACTTCACTGGTTTCTTTCTTTCTTCCATTATCGCCATATAAAATATCAAGAACGGGATCTTGTTATTTAGTTACAACTGTTACTTACGGAAGCTACCATAATCTTTCTTTTAGAACAGTAAAGAACATTGTCGTTTTGGTTTTTTCTTACTTTCCATGAGTCATGGTTATTACCCTTTTGCAATCATATTGGCTTCCTTGTGGTTGTTTCCACAAATTACGCTCTCATTGGTCCCAAAATCTAAGTCATATGTATTTTATCTTGGCCATAACGGGAACCTTAATAACTACAATTACATTCAGCGTTAGACGTTTCAAACCGCATGCTCTTTGGGTCATATATAGAGATCGTTAACTTTGGATTATATTAGTTTTAGACATTAAGACGACTTGAGATTTCGATAATTAGCAGTGATTTTGTAGTTACTTCATGCAAACAATTTTAATGATTTAATCTTTCTGTCGATTGAAAATCTCGCAAAAATCGATTATAGCTACGTTGGTAGTTGCCAGTAAACTAGAATCTGGCAAATCAGATAATTGAACAAAATTAGATTCAGAAGCTAACTGGTGTAACTTCACTTTGAGATACACAAAGTATCTCTCAGATCAAGTGTTGGATTAGATTAATTTTGCTTCATCATTATCAACCATCTAACTGGCCTATTCCTGATCAAAATATTCAAAACCAATTACGAGGATTAAGGAGATAACTCAGTAGTGGCTAGTGATTTAGGTTCGATTCTGCCAGCAATTCTCTTCAGCTTAATCAGAAGAGGGAGCTGTATATCCTCATCGTTATCTCCAAAATCATCATCAAAATCCGTAAACACGATTTCAAAATCAATTTTAAAAATAAAAAGCAAAAATCGGTTGCTAGAGAAAATTTCAGATTAGAAAACGAAATCAAAACAGAATTAAGGGGAAAGAAAGAGAGGAAGGCTCAGATCAGCGGGGGTATCGACACAGAAACGAATCAACCAATAATGGAAGAAACGCTTAATTCCGGTCTGTTGAGCTTGAAATTTCCGAGTCATCACCGCCATACTCTCTCTTACTCTCCATTAGAGAGTTACATCGCGAAACTTAAAAACTATCAATCAAAAAACCAAAGAAACGATAAAGACAAAGATTGAGTACAGAAGAAGAGAACCCTAGACGCAATTGATAATGATTCCACCGGCGATTGGTGTCTAATTTATAGGGAACGTAATTAGGGTTTTGCTTGATCTTCGGTGAAGGCCCATTTTCGGCCCGTTCCGAATTCCGCTGCTTTGTTTTCGCGGATGGTTCGGTTTAAATTGGTCTAATTTAATTTGGTTCGTTTAGAATCATTTTGGTTTAATCTGGTTCATGCTTGAAATCAAAATCTGGTTTAAATAATTTCTCTGTTTGTTTTTTTTTTAATTGACCGGCGATGGAAGCATTGAGAGCGTCCTACGGCGACTCTTCGTCGGACTCCGATACCGATGATCTTTCTCCGGCTGGTACCATTACTGAAAACTCCAGCGAGAAATCAACGGCTAGGAAGCAAGAGAAGGATTCGATTTCCTTGCCTCCTCCGCCGCTTGCGCTTCTCGATTCCATTGTATCCACAGGTGATGATGCTCATGAATTGTCTCTATCATTGTTCCTCAATCTAATTCTTACACTCATCACTTACTTATGATTTGGTCTGAACTTGAAGGTTCGCTTGACTCCACAGAGCCTGGAGTTCGTGTAAGAAACTTTCCTCACGTCGATGGAAATTACGCGTTGCACGTGTACATACCTGGTAATCTCTCTCAGAATTTGAGCTTCTCCATCGTTCATGTTTCTGAGGTTTTTGAATTCTGAAGTGGGGTGGTTGTTTAGTGTAAGAGGATAAGTATGTGTTTGAGAATGTATTGTTGAAGTGTTTATTTTGTTTTTGGGTTTTAGTTTCTATACCTCCACTGCCGAAGAAGGAGATTGTTTGTTTCTTAAAGAGGGTTGCATCAGTTGTTCCTCATCTTCATTTGGTGGAGGCTGATGTGCCACTCAGCATTCTATGCAAGGATGATCAGAAGTTTGAGCGTGCCTTGGGGAGAGAGTTCCACATTAGCTTAGGAAGAAGTGTTCCTCTACGTGTTCATCAGATTAACTCGGTGGTTTCTATGCTTCGGCAAAAGCTTCAATTACAGAAGAGGTTAGATCATTTCTTGTTTACAATATGAACCAATTAGGATGTGCTTTCTGAATTGTTTTCTGTTCTGTGCTTGGACAGATATGCAATCGATTTTAATAAGTGGGAAGTCTTTGTGAATGACGATTGTACTCGCTCTTTCCTTTCTTTGGAAATCACCACTTCAGGACTATCCGAGGTATGTTGTACAACAAGAGTTACCTTGAATGTTGGCTTTTTGCATACTCGGTACCTTGTGTTAGATATTGTATTGATTATCATATCCTTAATTCAGATAAGTAAGCAAATTGATGCTGTTAATGAAGTTTACAAGCTCCACAATCTGCCAGAGTTCTACAAGGTCTAATGGCTTTTCTGTATAAAAGCTTGATAGTATATAACAAATGTCACTGTCACCAACACTTAACCCATTGCTTCAATTTTCCTATAGGATCCGCGGCCACATATATCCTTGGTCTGGGCGTTGGGTGATATTAGAACTTCCCTAAAGGGAGCTGTTGACGCGGAACTGAGGAAGCTTAGAGCTGGTGGTTGCGTTCAGAATCGTATCTTCACCTCTAAGTTTGGTGGGATTGAGTGTAAGATAGGAAACAAAACACACAAAATATGTAAACTCCCAGATGAATAAGAAAATCCCAAATTTCTGTGTTTGCTGACCTATCAGGTATGCATTTGTAACGACATAGAAGCATGAGTTGATCTGTGATCTTAGGTGTTCCACATTATATGTCTTCATAACTCTTATAAGAAATGCCTTCATAAATCATAACATCACTCGTAATAACAATGGTGATTTCTGTACAATGCAACAACAGGTCATTGTGATTGGAAGAAGGTAGATATTGAACTGGCTGCTATTATGTTACAAAACGTTTACATGAAAGTGAAATCATGGAGCAAAATTTATGTAACCTGGAGCCCAAGAATTGACCGAGCATGCCAATAGGCTTCTCGAGCAACTTCATCAAACTCGGGGTGGTAGCAGCAAGGATGGACGTGATGAGAATGCAGTAAAGCTTGACATGATCAGGTGCAATGCTGGCCATGGTTGTGTTGTGCGAGAAATACATAGCAATCATACATATCTGAAGCTGGAACCGCAATGGGAACCCGAGGGTGAGAATGTTGAGCATAGACAGTGAAACCGAAAACCCAATTGTGTTAAAGAACACAAACAAAGTGAAAGCAACTCCATTGAAGGTCCCCATGATAGATTGCCCTGCTATATGAGCTTGTTGATTTGTAGTATTCACACTCGTTGTGTTCTGGGATACAGCAGGTATTGAGCTATCTTGCCAAGTTCCACCTGGTGGAGTCAAGCTGGCTTGAAACGTGGCTGTGGCGACTAGTGAAGCCACCACTAGTAACGCGCTACGTGCTTCTGATGGTGAGTCTCTGTGCTTTTTGAAAGTGAAGTACTTAACAAGTTCTTTGTGGCTTTGAGACTCCCTTGCTCTCTCTTGGCATGTGGAAGTAGAAGTGGTTCTCTCGACATTAGTGGTACCAATGTCTCGACCTCTCTGAGCTCCAGCCACGATGAGTTTCTCATAGATTTCTCTATCGCCAGCTTCGCTTGGAAACATAACCAGCAAATCCATCGCAGATAGACCCATCTTGTTCATAGCATTCACCTCAAACGACCTTGATTCTTCTGGTATTGCCTGAACCAACACATCAATCACCTGTAGGCAAAAGAAAAACAGAGTTTGATTCCACTCGGAGAAAACTATTCGACCTCAACTTAATTCTTCTTACCTGGCGATTTTTTCTCCAGGTCGCAAGATGAAGAGCAGTGTTGCCCTGTTCATCTTTCTTGTTCAAAACATCAAATCGATTTGTCTCTGTGATCAACTCAACAATGGCTATGACCGCTTCGATCTCTTGGTATAGAACAGCAAGATGCAAAGCAGTTTGACCTTGTACCGTCTCGTCTTCTACGCAATCAACACAGCTCGCTACAATCTCTCTGATCACATCGATTTTCCCTCTCATCGCTGCCACATGAAGAGGAGTCTTACCATCTCTATCTTTGAGACGGCAGAGCTTATTTTCAACCCCCAAAGTTGCCCTCACAGTCTCTACTTGCCCGGCTGCTGCAGCTGCATGAAGCGGGCTAAAACCGTCTTTGTCCAAGTAAATCTTTCCGGCAACGACATACTCTTCACTCCTAGGGTTAAAGGAGTTATAGAGAGGATCAGAGACGATCTCCTTCGGTAAATGAGTATCAAAAGCATCCATTTTGGTGATGATTCATAAGCGAGAGAGAGAAAAGATCGAGTTGAATATACAATGAAGGTGTGTACCGTCACGACTTTGTTTGAAATTTTCTATTACAAAACTCCCTTTGACATTTGACTTCGTAGCATATGAAGAATTCCTTACATGCTTACAAGTGTCAGTGACCCGCAGACCATAAAACCTTACGACCAATAGAGACAACAGTTTGAGTAATATAATAATGTTTGGATATGAGAATTGAAAGACCAAGTCATATCTTAGCCGAATTGACTTATCTCCATCTGTTTCATTTTCACATAATGAAACTTACAACACACTGTTTCGTTTAAGTGAGTTTGTTAAAACAAGGATATAAGGAACGCATTATAACAAAAGAACAAGGACAAGAACAATAAGGAATTAAGCAGAAAGGTGGTACTGAGAAATTGTATTGGAATACTGTTATGGGAGAAGCAAGAGCAATGGTGTACCAAAGAAAAGGAGTATAATAGATTACTGATGTGAACAAATCAAAGCAACTGGGTTTCTGCCTTTAAGCTTGACTCGCTTCCTATAAATCTTCTCCATTCTGCAACTTCTCATTGAAATAAAGAAGAGACAGTTGTTGTTATTACGTGAAAGAAAATAAAAGACACTTAAAAGACAACTAAATCCTATGAATCACTTCAATCTCGTAAGTTTTCTCTGTGGAGGAACCCTTCCTTTCTGGAAAGTTTCACATTAACTTCCTGAAACACAATCAAAATCATGATTCCCTAAAGGGTCCTTTTTGGTTTGTTCAATTTCAACGTCAGGTGCTAATACAGTATCAGACAGCTTCTGCTTCTAAAGACCAGGAATTGCTTCCAAGTTATACTTTTCTTCGGCTTTCGGAGTTTCGCCTTCTCGGCTCTCCTGCGTTTTTGGTTTCTTCAATGCATCTAGAGTCTGGAGGTATGTATAGGAAGAATTATGAGGGTATTTGCTGCTAGGATTGCTTATTTGACTAGCAAGAAACCGACGGATAAGTCCCCTCAGAAATGGAGCCATCGTATCAGGTTCATATTCTAGGTAGTACATGATTCCTCCCATACATCCACAAAATAAAGCAACCTGTTTCCATTGGTTGGATAAAACATCAGTTTCACTATTAAAAGCGGAAGAAAGTTAGATACAACAATAATTTGTATTGTACCTCAGCATTTTTAATATCGGGAAGAAGGTGGCGATTAATAAGTATCTCCCACAGAGAATCTCCTGCTCGAGGAAGAACATATAGAGCAAGCTCAGATCGTCTTGGTTTTTTCTCCAGCATAACTGAGAGGGCTGCTACACCACCCGCAAACCAATAAACGAGCTTGTGGTCCTTGGTTGCAACTTTTCTATGGGCACATATGAAAGCCTAGTGCAAATGGGAAAGAAGGCAAATACATTTGGGAATGCTTTTAGGAAACTATGAGTATTGTATGAATTGAGGGGACACAATCAAATGTAAAAACCAGCTACCTGAAAAATCCCAACAAAAGCAGACAAGAAGGACGTCGATCTAACAGAATCTCTGATTGCAAGCCAAGATGTACGGTAAGGAGAAGCCATGAACTGAAAGTGTAGGATGGCATCAGAAAATACATATCATGTCTGACTAATGCATAAACCATACGAATCTAAACACTGAAACGGCAAATATTGAAGGAAAGCCTTACCTTTTGTAGGTGTAGAACGACATATGGGACAAATGTCAGGGAGTAATATAATGGAAATGTTTTCTTGAATGTAGCTGACATTGCGTTAGCATTTTGGGCCAGACACGAGTTAGTGTTTGGATGAATAGCTGCACAAGGGATGATGGAAGCAAATTCTTCCACCTTCACGTCACTCGCTTCGTTTTTACTAGAAATATAGGCTGATAAGGAGGCTACATCAATTGGACCACCTCTGCAGCATTCTCTTACAGCCTGGTAGACAGGCCTTGCAACAGGACCAGTTTTCTGAATAAATTCTCTATATGACTTTGGCAAGGTTTCAGGACGCATTATAAAGGAATACATAACCTGCACCAACCTCATTGCAACAAAATTAGCTTGCTGATCATAATCACTACTAAATCAGATTGGAGAGAATATGTATGTTTCACAAAACTTTTCTTCAACGTCTATACCATTTCCATTACTAGCTAGAACAAGAAGAAAAGAGAAGAATCTCAATTA
Source organism: Arabidopsis lyrata subsp. lyrata (assembly GCF_000004255.2). NCBI lineage: Eukaryota > Viridiplantae > Streptophyta > Magnoliopsida > Brassicales > Brassicaceae > Arabidopsis > Arabidopsis lyrata. Next base: position 14,366,918 of record NW_003302548.1, on the reverse strand, counting down.
CCTGAGCACATGCAAGAGAAAAAAGTAATGAATCTCCATGTCTCCAATGGCTACCCCAAAGATGGAACTTGTTCTTTGACTTTGCGGAATTATAAGCCGCCTAATAATAAGAGGGAAGATCAGACTCCCAAAAAAACATCTGTGTGGTGATATTACTCGTACGACAGACAATATTATGACCATTAGATGTACCTGGCCTAATCTAGCCAAGAGGTATAGAGCAAGCGTGCGCCGCTGGTTGGAATCATCTAAAGCCATGATAGACAAACCCGCAACTGAACCTGCTAAGACTCTGCTCCACCCTTAATCAAAGTCATAATAAGGAATATACTTTTCAAGCACTATGCGCAAGCATACAGGAGATACGAGCCGAAATAAGACAAACCATAAACTTACGAATTCAATGGCGTTTCCTTCTTCCTCCACTTCCTCAAGCAGCATCTAAGGGCATGATACGAGCCTGTAAAGCCACCAAAAAGTAGACCAATACGACATGCTTCCTCCCTAACTATCAAATCTTTCTCCGAGACAAGTTGCTGCAACCATTGTTCATGTGTGAGTGAATCACGTATACCATTTTAGAACCACCTTGAATTTTATGTCCAAGTCAATGACCAATTGGCTCTAATTTCAAAACAATCGTATCAAATGGAACACTAAAGCAGAGACTCGTAAGACTCTAAATCTCCAACAAAATTCACTATCTATCAAACACAAACCATGAAATTGCCACAAAAGCACAAAAAACGATCCCAATTCATCACCTTCAGATCGAGAAGAGACGAATAAGACTGTCCCCTAGCGAGCTTAAAAGCACGAAGAAGAATCCCGATCCCAACTCTAACACCATAAGAGAGAAGAAAGCTCTGGCATAAATTCCCGATGGCATTGGCGACGCAAGAAACGTCAGCGTGATCACATAATTCGGCGTGAGATCCACGCGCCGCGGAGCGTTGTCTACGTTGAAGCTCCGCCATAGCATCGCGTAGCCTCTCCTCCGCTTCCCGAAGCCGGCGCTCAGCCTCCGAGCTGTCTTGAGATAAAGGAGAAATCGGTGGAGGCGATGAAGAAGGATCTAAAGCCGGCTTGGAGAACGAAGAAGGCATCGTGAATTAAAAGGAATTTGAAATCGGAAAGCTTCTCAAGCTTAAGGAAAATGATGCAATCAGAGGCAAATGTTGGGAGCAGTGAGGAAGAAGCGATGGGGATATGATGCTATGACACGTCATTATTTAATTATTTTTGATTTGTTTCCTTTCCTATTTTCTTGATACTTTATACTATAAAGCACAAATCACCTGGCCAATCAAATTATGCCACATAGGTTTCTATTTCACAATTTTTGAAATTAAAAAAAAAAATCAAATAAACAATAAAACACATCACGCACCTTCTCTTAAAAATCCCTAAATTTTCTAGCACAAGTTACCACTACCACACCACCGTCACCACGTTTTCACGATCTCAAGATCGTTGAAACCGTTTCATCATCCTCTATATATTTAACTCACGATGAACTCAAACTCATTTATTTGCTCTCAGAAATTTTGAATCATTAATTTCTCTCAACGGTTCATGCGGGCTGCTCTGTATGGTACATTGGTACAGAAGCATCAGAGATATATGTGTTTCTCTCAACTGTTCGGTGCAGAAGCATCAGAGATATATGTCTCAGTCTGCTACGTCTCTGGCTCTCTCACGTACTCAGCCTCCTCAGATTCATGTCTTGGACGTTGGTGGTGAGTTCTTACTTCACACATTAATTTTATTTTTTGTTGCATGATAATGACTTCAAATTGTTTTAAAACAGTACATGGCTAGCATTTGTCCATTGCAGACAATGTAAGCTGAATAAACTCACATATACTTTGAGATCAATTTTTTTATTAAAAGCCAACTAATATTTACTAAACTTTTCTTTTCTAGCAGGACACGTAATGGGAACATTATACTTTGTTCCACATACAGGAGATACAAGAGTTGGTGAACTTGATTAAAGTAACGAGTTTTACTTCCAATCTCAATCTTTGTGTTAATCAAATGCCTACTTGAAATATCCGATCATGAGAATCAAGATTTGACTGATTGAAAGATTTGTTCAGAATGTGAGGAGTGTGCAATTTCAAAATTGATTTGTTTCCGTAAGATAAGTAAGTATGTGACTTATGGAACTTTCATATCTGTTTCTCAAGGATCTCACTTGCAAACTTATGTTTCTTTCAAATTACTTGATTGTGACTTGCTGTACATTGTTAACCCATCTCTCTCATCTCATCTAACTATGTTTTTTTCATTCGTTATCTCTGTGATGATTACTTTAACTTTGCTATACAATGTCTCTATATAACCTATCTCTCTCATCTCATCTAACTATGTTTCTGAGTTTCTCTCTTGAAGGTGGACGATTACAGGCTGATCCCGTACAACATAAAAATGGTGTGGACGGGAAAGCGATCAAAGGATTGGAAGATGATTCTCCTGGCTGACGAGGCGGCATAGCGAAACCTGAACAACATCACAGAATGACAATTAAAACAGAGGAAGCAAGTAAAAGTTCAAAAACATGTGTTTCAAACGTTTAAGCACTGAATGTCGTTCAAGATGAGTTTCAATGGAGTTAACTTCATAACAAAGACGAGTTGCGGTTTTCCGAGAAAGATCAAAGCGACAACACCAACAAAAGTAAAATTTAGAGATAATGTTATTTTTATTGTCTCCAAAACATTTAAGATCAATGTAGTGGTGATATAGTATTAAATCTATGATAAATCCATTATGAATTTAGGAAAAAACGTAAAAGTCAAAATGTTATACTAAGGGTGTGACTGGTGTGATTTAAGAAGAAAAGAAAAGAAAAATAAGAGAAGAAATGAGAAGAAAAGAAAAATAAGTAGTTGAAGAAATTTGTATCCTATGTATTTATGGGAGGAAGTTTTTAGTTGTTTTTACTGAAAAGTAGAAGAATTGAGAAGAAAAGAATTAATTTTGTTGGTGAATAAATTTTTTGGAGGATTGATAGAGTAATTGAGAAGAATTATTTTTCTTTCCAATTCTTTTCCTCTATGTATAACAACCAGTCACACCCTAATTATGTTCCATAACACACTAACTTAGTAACATAAAAAGGAATCCAACCAATGTATGAAAAACAGAAAATCTTACTTAGAGGCAAATAACTCGATGCATTTCCGTTATCAAAATAAGAACACAAACTCAATGTATTTAAAACTATTTTATTCCCGTACTTCGTACGGGTCTAATACGTTTGGAAATAAATCCAAAATATTTGTTTATAGCTGAAATTGTAATTAAAAAAAAATGCAAATGGTTTCGTGCAAACCCAATTTCTGGCGATGTGTATTCTGGGACGCACATTTGTGATATTGTTAAATAGTCGCTAATCGGATAGCGATACGTAGTCGAAGTCGACCATACATAAAATGGTTGGCATGAAGTCGACCATGCATAAAATGTGAACAATCCGATCCAACTACTCAAAACTCGGTTTCGTGACCGAGGTCATGTATATTTTCTATAAATACATCGTTACTGTTTCTTTTTTTTGCTAAGAACACCATCGTTACTGTTTCTAGTGAATATATATGGCATATGGGGATACAGTTTCAACACCAATTTTGGTGAAGAAAATGGAATCATCTACGAATATTAAAATGTTGATAAATTACTACAAAACCGCAACCATGTTAGGTAATAGGTCATCTATATAGGTATACACAGACACAGCTTATGAACTAAAATTCTTACGTCAAGGTATCTCCTCTTTTTCATTCATCTCCCGGTTAGAATCTAGTTCGCGCAACCGCATTCTCCATCCCCACTCCTCCAAATTCGAAGCCCCTCTGAAGAATACTTGTCTCAATACTTAAACCATATATATTTCTAACTTTAACACCATATATATTGAACCTCAAATTGCTCTTCGATCATTCCCAACACTAAACCACTTTTTGTTCTTCCTCTTGACTCCTCTAACCCCTGCCAAACACAATTATCTCATTTTGATTAGAACATCATAAAGTTATCAGGAGAAAAATCGAAATTATTGAAACTAATTGACCAAACTGAAAAAACCGACATCAAAAACCAAACTAACCAAAATTCTAAAATCCAAACAAAGGTCAATTATTGTTTCAATTTGGTCTCCGTCAAGAAAACTCAACCCAAACCAAACCAAACTGTCTACTACCCACACAACCAAATGTATTTCGATTTAAATTCCAACATTTCCTCGTATAATCAATAAACCAATACCAGTTTTTTTGAATTGATCAAAACCAAACCGAATTACCGAACGTCTAACCCAAATTCTTTCACGGGGAACCGGTTTGGTGTAGCTTAAAACTTGGTTAACCCAAACCAATACGAGTTTTTCCCAAGTTTAGATTGACAGCGACCACCGCTAAAAGATTTAATCTTAAAAACATGAAACGAAAGCAGCAAGAAGACGACGGCGTAGAGAAAGCCGCCTCTCCCGTCGTCGCCACCACCTCAAACACCATGAATACTGACCTACTTCTACAGTCACCTTCCAAACTATCACAGAAGCAGGACTACATCTTCCATGGAGGTAAAAAACAAATCCTCCAATCTTCACTCTCTCTTCAATCAACTAACTGTTCTTGTTTAATCGCTTGATTTGCTTGTGCAGGAAGACGCCATGTGAGACCATACTACTTCGAGTTCATTTCTCATGTAAGTATCTTCCATCTTTCTTCTTAGCCCTAGTTTTTGCTTGTATAGTGGTGAGTGACATTGGTATCGATGTATAGGTGAACAAACGCTGGACAGGGAAAACAATTGTGGATTTGTTCGCCGACGAATTTAAAGGACGTCCTCGTGAATATTATGTATTGCTCTTGCTCTAGTCTCAAGGAATTATTAGTTTGATGATTAATCTGGCGTTTTGGGATTTTGATATGTTTGAACTTTGTAGATTGGTGCAGTCAAATCTGGAAGAATCAAAGTTGATGGAGAAATTGTACCAGTTTCATACATTGTGAAATCTTCCCAAAAGATTACTCACTTCCTCCACAGGTTGTTTTTAAGCTAAACTTTATTCAGATGGTTGCATTTACTATTTGAAATTGAGATGCTATTCCTTGTTTCTATTTGAAAGATACCTCAGTTTTGCATTGAATGTGTGTCCAAATTTTAAATGTTTGAAAGGTTTCAGGCATGAACCACCGGTGATGATTGATGATGTTGTTATCCTTCATCAAGAACCTGACGTTGTTACTGTCTGCAAACCAGCTTCTGTTCCTGTGAGTATTTTTTCTGTTGGATAGTTTTCACTCTATGTGGTCTCTGGGATTGTGAAACACTTTTTGCTGAGAAATCAGAATGATTGAATTAGATCATAAACCAAATAATATGATTCTCTTTCTGTTAGTACTATTCAAAGCATTGTGAAATATACAACTCACATTGTATACATATAGATGCTTAATGCTTTGTGGTGTACGATTGATATTTTGGTAACAGAGCCGGTATTTTTGTTCTTGTGTAGGTGCATCCATGTGGTCAATATCGTAAGAACACAGTTGTTGGCATCCTTGATGCTGAGCATGACCTAGGAACTCTATTTCGTATCCAGCCAACAGTATTAGACAAGGATACGTTGTCATAATGCTCCTTTTTTAAAATAACACAATACGAGTTATCCTTGCATCATTTCACAGCTATTCACAGATTAGACCGTTTGGTTTCTGGATTGCTCATCATAGCAAGAACGGCGGCTAAAGCAGATTTTTTCAGGCAACAGGTACTAAGTTGGTCTCATTTTGCTTGGCTATACCATAATTCCTAAGATGCTATTCGCTCGTAAATCAAAATGTCATACCTACTACTTATCTTGATTGTTTCAGATTGAGGGTGGAATGGTGAAGAAACGTTATATTGCAAAGGTTATTGGCGTGTTCCCAGAAGATGAGGTTTGTTGAGGTGCTTTTGATGTTATTAGATGATTTTCGAACTGTCTCTGATTACCAACTTCATATAGTAGCACGAATTATATAAATCAACATTAACAAACTGATTTGAGGCCAGTCATAATATCCAAATCTCAAAATCTACCAGCTTATCTTGAGGAGTTATAATATGGAGAACACTTGAGGCTTTTGGTTTGGAAGTTCATTTGATGTAGCTGCATGACTTTGTTGTGTCAGATGATAGTCGACGCCAACATAAATTATAATGGCAGTGAAGGAAGAAGTACAGCAGAGGTAAAGCCACATTATGCCTCTAGTTATAAAGAATAAAATCTTCCATTGGACACTTTTTAAGTAAAACTATCGGAATGTAGGACCCCGATTCAAGTGGTGATGATAAGAAGGTGAAGGGGAAGCCTGCATGCACCAAGTTAACTAGAATCGATACAAATGGGACTCATAGCCTTGTCTCATGTGAACCAGTGACAGGGAGAACCCATCAAGTAAGCAAGTGATTATACATAATAGATAATATGGATCTTTAGATCTTATTGGCCATGAGGATAGTAGATAGAGAGAGTTTGGCCTTTTGGGGTTCTCATTTTGGTTTTGACGTTTGTAGATACGAGTGCATCTACAATATACAGGGCATCCCATAGCGAATGACCCTCTTTATCTCAATCAACACATAGATAATCTTGAGACCTATATTGCAAAAAGAATCGATGCAGGTGAGAAAAAGATCGTCTCTCCAGACGACTACGTGTATTCTAGCGAAGATTTCAGCATCGATCCAATGTGTACAAACTGCCCAAAGTTGATCCCACAAGGGTAAAAAAAATGCTAAAACAACCAACGTGTTATTGTTTTCATCCAAATGGAGTCTCATGTTTCTAACTTATGCAGATACGAGGAGCATGACGAGGCTCTCTGGTTACACTGCGTTCAATATTCTGGAACTGGATGGGAATACGAATGTCCTTATCCATCTTGGGCATCCCTTTAGCTTACATTTATTTGATACTATGATTCTTGTTATCAACACTGGCAACTGTATTGTATACATGTTCTACAAATATGCTGATTAGTGCTTACATGGAAAAGTATCAAGTTGATTCATTTGATTCGAAGACTCTCATTTATCAATTCAAAGTTTTGTGTCATTATCATTTAAAACCGTTTACAAAAAGAAGTCCAATGGAATTAGATTAGAGAGCCTAAGCTGTAGCAAAAAGAGTACGTATTAGATATGAAGCGACTTGTAGTTGCTCTTATGTCTTGTGTTCAACCATGTCATAATTTGATTTTCACAAGTTCAAAAACTCAACAACTTGTCCTTCAATGAGGCATCTGGTTATTATGTTCATTTCTGGAACGCGAGAATCTGTCTATCAAACCCTTTGCTTGCACCGGACAAGCTTGATGTAAGATCTTCCACTGTTCTAAACCCAATCTGTGCCAAAACCAAAACACAAGTAATGGAACATGAGGATCCGATCACAAACGGGATCAAAAGACAAAATAAAAAAAGCCAAGACTAACTCATTACAAAAATTAGTTTTGAGCTAAATTTAAACTGAAACTCTTAATCTAACTTTGAACAACACTTATACAATTGCATGGCAGAATTTACAGATGAAGTAGACGAACTAAGGAATAAAATGGAGTAGACAGGGTACCTTATCAAGAAGAATTTCTTGGAAACGGTCTGGTCGTAAAACAATTGTTCGGTAATTCATTGCAGTTGTCTGCAAACACACAAGGCAAACAAATACTCAAACTATATATCTAGCTAACTTGTGCAATTACAAAGAAATTTGTGTATATACACACCTCTGAGACACGACGATTGTTTTCATAAGATTTCCAAGGCTGAGGTTCCATTACAAAGATACCACCCTGAAAAGCAAAGCCAACTGTCAGTTGCGCATATGAAAAGCAAATAATGGGCACATGATTAAGTATAATATAGATACCGGTTGAAGAAGACGCCAAATTTTTGAAAATAAGGTGATCAAACCGTCATCACCCCAGTTCAAATGAACCCATTTTGTCACACTCAAACTGCATCAAAAAGAAACATGTCATCAGTAATGCTGTTATTTTCAATTTCAGCATTAGGAATCCTAGACAGAGGAAGTTTTGATTGCAACTACTAAAAATGTGACCTCTTTCTAGAAACGCTTAGTTACATAAGCTAAATTAACTAGGAACCTCCTGTGACGCTTTTCTCAACTACAGTTGGAATTTCATATGCACTTTAAGGTATGAGCATTACCAAAAGAACTGGTGACTGTTCTTTTGTTTCTAGTCCTCCCAAATGGCAGAGGCCAAACGTACAAATGAAAAAGGGAGCAAAAAGGAAAGGGATTTACCATAATATTGTATCATAACGATTCTCGTCAAGATTTCGGGTTAGAACAAAATTCTCTTTCTGAAACGACACAATCTGAGACAGGTCTTTAGTTTCTGCGCTATCGGTCTTTGCCTCGCCATTGGAGAGAGAAACAGATTGCTCCTTCGATCTATGTACTCCCTCGGCACCCTCCGAACTAGATTTCTGTTCACTAGGCTTAGCGGAATTCTGCATTCTGACAAACTTCCTAAGATGCCAGTGAGCATCCTCAATGCGACCTTCAATCAAAGAAAATGTAGTTCATCGCACAAGTTTCAAATGATCTGATGTTCTGTGTTTTCACTTGAGCTAGACATAATATGATATACTTGATTAAATCAAACAAGACAATTAGTGCAGACTTGAATGATAATGTACTTATTAGTTTGATTCGGTTAATATACAAAGAAAACCCTGAAAAATATTATGCAACCAGTAGTTCTTACTTGAATCAATATCCACTCCAAGAATGCTCCGGCAACCAAACTTTTTAGCTGAAGAAGTGGAAAGACAGATATCAGGTAACCATTACATAAATTGTAGATGGTAACAGAGAGACTTCAGACACAATGAAAGTCCAAATCCCACTTTACTAAAGCATTCTCATAAGGACAGGTATAGTTACAACAACATATCTACAACTATAATGGGCATATAGGTTCTTGAACCAGGAACAAATTACGATATTGATTAGCAGAGAACATACCAATATGAATAGTCATAATGCCGCTGTTGCAACCAATATCAAGACAGTCTTTGCCTTCAAACCATTCTTTCTTCAATACTTTAAGCCGAGGATCCTCATCCGTATCATGGCTTATCTAACACATTACGGTTTTCCATCAAAAGAAATCCAAAAATCAGATACTTAAAACCAATATTGATACTAAACAAGTGAAGAGAGAGTTACTCGGTAGCCATAGTAGTTTCTGTAATTTCCGAAGGGATAAACTTCTTGATTCTTCTTCTTCTTGCTTTGATTACAATTCCCTTGTTGTTGCTTCTGCTGCGTTGGGACTTTCTCTTCATTAGTAACTACTTTCTCAACACTCTTCTCATTCTCATTACTTCTGTTTCTCTTCTTCTTATTCTTCTTCTGATCGTTGTCCCGACCCATGTTTTCTCACACGCCGTTGGTTGATGAACAAAGCTCGCGAAGTTAGGGTTTCTTCTATGAATCAGCTAGATGCTTAGAATCGAAAAAAAAAACGATTAGTCTAAATAGAGAGATTCGAAGAAGCTAGCTAGAGAGGTTTTTCTTCGATGTTAAGCGGCGCAGAGCGAGGAAGAACCGACTTTGAAATCGAAAAGGGTTTAACGAGTCTCTTAATTTAAGTAATTCTCTCCTTTTTTAATTAATATATTTTTAAAACCGATTTGTGTAAATATACGAAAGTTTCCTTTTCTTTCATTTTTTATTTGGTAAATTATTTTTTCCGGTTTTTATATGCAAACAAATGTATCAAATCTAGAAGAGTTTTTTAATTGGTAATTCTCAATGGAAAGCTTGTGAGTTATTGTGACTCGTGTTTGAAGATAAAAAAAAAAAAAAACACAAAGGAACTCAAAATGTTGCTCTTGTCATCAAATATTGTACAGAAAATCTAGAATATAATTCCCATCTCTCTCTGCCATACAATTCTTCAACTCATCTCATTTAATCGAAGCAACTGCAGCGTCCGATGAACCGAGTTGATGATGATAAGCCTTCCCAAACGGAAAGGCAGCTGCTACTTTTAACAACAATTTTGCCTAATCAGTAGGGTCTGTAGCGCATTGGCCGTCTGAACCTGGGAACTCTCCTGCACAAACCATCAACCATTAGTGATTTTATGAACAACCACGATGAATCAAACAAATGGACTTCTCGTATCTCCTTTTATCAGAATCTTTAGTGTTATATAAGTCAATAAAACCTAAATGTTACTAGTTTTGTTTAAAAGAGAGGAAAAGGCAGATAAGTTTCTAGAACGCACCCATAAGCATATGGAGGATAAAATGGAACTCCGGGCATGAATCCCCTCATTGGTCTAAAGGGGCGCCTTCCTCGAAATTGCCTCATTCCGGGGACATTAGTTCTCTTTGCAGATACCTGGAAATAGATTTAACAAAGTTTCATTATGACTAATCTTTAGATACAAGACAATTGACTCCATCTCCGTGAATGAGTTTGCACCTTTATCTGACGACCATGAAGTTCTGACTCGTTCAAAATTAGAGAATTCTGAACAGCTTCTACTTCCACAAATTCGACATAGGCAAAACCTTTAGGTTGACCAAACTTATCTGTCAATATCGTAACCCTATTCACTGTCCCACAGGATTGAAAATGCTGTTGCACTTCCTCTGGAGTACATGCATAGTCCACCTAATATACACAAAACCAAAGACACATTATAGCCAAAGAATCAGTGGGGAATAACGATTCACATATACTAAAAAACCCCACAGATGGGAGATAAGGCTTTATGAAATATGAAGGTAAGTAGGTTAGCAAATACTAGAGTCAAAGAAACAAACAACAATTAGCCTCCAAATTTCATTGGTACCAAAACAATAAAAACACAAACTTTCTTTGAAAAATATACAAACATGAATAAGAAACATGTGAAAAAATTAATGGTGGAAGCCTCACATTGCCGACATATATTGAACGCGAATCCACTTCTTCCTTCTCAGCCGCACTAACACCACCTGAAGGATCTTCATTGATATGCAACAACAAAAAGGGTATTGACCCGATTAGCCAAAGCCTAAAGGGTATTCTTGCCGAGAAGACTCGAATGTTTCAATAGATTTCAGCACCAAAGCACAATACTAATAATGATTTCCTTCTCATACTCAAACTCCAGTAAATTTCTATTGATTCACTACAAGATTCCAAAGCAATATCAAAATCAACAAGACATGCTCTTAACCTAATCTATCAATTCAAGATTTATCTGAAGTTGGGCATAAAGATTCAAGATTCTAAGCATTAGTTAAAAGCACAAACCTTGACCAGCACCCATATCTTTCTCAGCTTTGGCTTGCATTTCACGCAAAGCTCCAGCTTCTTCCTCGATCTCCTTAATTCGTTTCTTCATATCCTCTAAGTCCTAACGAACCCATCAAAGCAAAGAACAGACTAAATACAGTGACAAACAAGAAGAGTCTCAATTAAATAAAAGTAAAAGATAGATCGAAGAATCACAATACCTTAGAGCTAGAGCCAGGTTCAAGCTCCTCATCTCCGGCGGCGGCGCCTTCTTCTCCGCCGTGTTCTTCGTACTCCTCCGTATCCATCTCTCCTTCTTCTTCCTCTTCCTCTGAGATCTCTCCACCGTACACCTCATGCTCTTGCTCCTCGTGCACCGGCATCTCTCTCTCTCCCTCTCTCTCTATATCTCTCACTCGGCGACTGTCGTTAAAGCGAGAAAACAGAATTTTAGGGCTTGAAATCGGGAAAGAAGGGAAGGTATGTTCGTAATTAAAGATACCCAAAAGGATAATTTTGGAAATTATAAAATCTTAAGTAGATTCACCAAAAGTAGACACAAAAGTACAATCAAACCCAATGGGCTTCTGAGATTTAAAATGTGACGTGTCATGTCGGTCCCATGAATGGGTCCCAATTAATGATTACGTGGCACCTCACCCATTTTTTAACTCAAGCCAGTGGTCTGAAAATCGTTTCGCTCTCTAAAACCAAAAACTCTTCTTATCTTCGGCACAGAGCATCAAAACACAGCTTCCGATGGCCGCCACGTCATCATCTCCGCCGTGTAACATCTCCGTATCCTCCCTCCTCCTCCGTAAACCTTCTTGCACAATCCTTAAAGTGTTCGGTTTATTACCACCTGCGAGTAGGAGTAACCGTAAACTAGGCCGGTTAACGGTGACCCGGTCTAATCTGGCGCAGGATTTTCTCGGTGATTTCGGAGCTCGTGACCCTTATCCGGAGGAGATAGCGAGTCAATTTGGAGACAAAGTGTTGGGTTGCCAAAGCACTGAGCACAAGATTTTGATACCAAACGCTTCTGTTTTGTCTCTCTCTCAGCTTCAATGTTCCCCTGTTTCGCCTTCACAACCTCCTTTGTCGGCTGATGATGCCAGAACTCTCCTCCATAAGGTACATATACTATTTCTCTCTTAGTGTAAAAATGTTCGAATTTTGATTTTTCAAGTTCGCTGGTTGATCAAATGTTGTGAAGATAAGCTTGATCCAGTGTTTAACAGATTTCTAGTCCATTAAGATAGAATTTTGACCCAAAAAGATAGATAAGCCAAAGAAGATTTAGTATCATGAGGGACATATTAGGAACAATGGTTTACGAGGTTAAAAAAATGAAATGATTAGTGTTGATAAGTCTCATGGTTTACTCTTCTCATTGCCCTATTGGTGTTTAAATGACACATATAAAGACAAGTATTATGTAATCGTTTTAGGTTTTGGGGTGGAGTATAGTGGAGGATGAAGCGGGTGGTCTGAAGATAAGGTGTATGTGGAAAGTGAGGGATTCCGAGTGCGGTGTTGAACTCATAAACAGGATCCAGAAGGTTGCTGAAGCTTCTGGTCATTACCCTTCTCTTCATGTGGAAAGTCCTACTCAAGTTCGAGCTGAACTATTTACCCCTTCTATTGGTATGTCAAACATATACAAATATTCGATGTTTGAGTTTTAATACTATGTGGTTTCTTAAAACGGTATGTTGTTGGTTGTTGGATGAATAATGCAGGAGGGTTGAGCATGAATGATTTCATAATGGCTGCCAAAATAGATGATATCAAGACTTCTGATCTTTCCCCTAGGAAAAGAGCTTGGGCTTGATCTTTTTCACTACTTTTGTAACATTTTTGTTTGATAATATATGTAATGTATGATGGATTCTTAATTGTGTATGAATCGATCTACATGTCAAGCTATATAGAAGCTATATATTCATCATCATCTTGGAAAACATTGTCATAATCGCATAAGAGATATCGCGCTACTTGTCTTTGAGATTCATTCATCAATCAAAAGAGTTTATAATTGAGCAAAAGATAGGAAAGGGGACATTATTATTAGATTTAGATCATTGTTTCTTCTTCTTTTTTTTTTTCTTGTCTAAAACATTCTGGGACGACTAAAAAAAATATGGAAAATAATGTTTAACACAACTACATTTTGCATCCTAATGTGCGGTGGTGGGAGGAGCAGCATTTTTGGAGCATTTTTGTTTAATCATAGGAGGGAAAAACGGGTTGAATGGAAGATTCGGTGTGCAGTTAGCTTCAGCGTCAAGGAAAGCTTTACAACAAGCTGGACCGATGCTGCCAAATTTGCCGGTCATTACGGCTTGTTGAATCTCTTGAAAGCATCCTGGCAAATCCATCACTGTTGACCAACATTTGGTCATGTCGGGCATTCCTGGCATACCGGGGTTTGGATGGAAAGGGTTAGGAAGTCCTGGCATACCAGGACTTGGCTGGAATGGATTTGGAAACGGGAATGGGAATGGGAGTGGGGGAAACTGCGGTAGCTGCGCATTAACGCAGGCTGCGATGCATACGACCACTAGGAGAGAAACAACACTCTTGATCGACATGATAGAGAAATAGATGATGACTTGAGTTTTTCTGTTTGATGAGATTAAGTAATTGGCTCTGTGGTCCAATTTATATGGAAAACAATGGAGTAGGGAGTAGGGACATTAATTAGATTGGCGAAACGTAATGAAAAAGATACTTTCAAATCAATTTTGGAAGAAAATAAAAAACAGTCAAAAACGTTTGATAATGGAGTAATGAGGCACATTAAATTTGATGATATCAGAAAGGATTTTCACCATTTTTGTATTTGGTCATTTGATATTACAGTTGGATTCTTCACTGTAATTTGATTTGATCGACTTAACAATAGGAGGAAATTAAGTAGATGACAGCACTCACAAAAGGGAAGCAATCGCAAATTTAAAAAATCGATCTCTTTAATCTTTTAATTTATATCATCATCTCCTAATCTTTTGAGATTTAGAAATTTTATTTATATGCGGTTTCCTAAATTATCAGGAATTTATAAAATTATTCAAAAGTCATTTTCGATAATACACTTAATTTTCGGTTTTACTCTTACAGGTAAAAATAGTGAAATTCCCATTGTATTTTAACTATTTTTTTTGTTCGTTCAGATAGACAAGATTAGTATTTTAACAGTGACCAAAAAAAAGGAGGAGAGGGATAGTAAAATTTGATAATCAAAAAGTCTAATTGACTTTGAGATAAGAAGGCTCTCTGTATATTTTTTGTTGCAGACTTCAAATCAAATAAATCAGTAACGCTTTGAGGAAAGATGATGAGTGTTGCAGTGACAGCAATTTCCTCATCTCTCTCGTACTCTCCTCTGCTGCTTCCTTCTCAAGGTCTCTCCTTTTTCTATCTTTCTTTCTCGCTTACTATGAACACTTGGGTTTTTTTTTTTTTTTATATGGGTTTTGTTGGTGATTTACAGGGCCAAAACGGCGAATGCAATGGAAAAGAAACGATAAGGTTTGTTTTGCGACTTCTCTCTTATCTCCTCGAAGTTCGAATTAGCTGATAAATTCTACAAAGAACTCTTTTTTTAGGTGGTAACATGACCAATGAACTATGTAGGGAAAGCGTTTGATGAAATGCTTGAATGAAACTTAAAAAAGTTCTTTTGTTTTAAACTCACTCTAGTTCTATAGGGAATAACCATTTCTTGACGACTCAAAACACATTCTTTGGTTTTTATCACGCAGAGACAGTTCTCGAGAAAGGTGGCTGTTTCCGGTGTAATCACTGCGGGGTTTGAGCTGAAGCCGCCTCCTTATCCTCTTGTACGTTTTCTTGAATTTGTTATCAAGAGTTGGAAATAAGTATATTGAAAAGACTCAGCTTTTTAGGTGTGAATTTTGGTTGATATAATCTTATCATTGAATCAGAGCTTGCTTGTTCTGTTCTAGTAATACGTAGTGATATTATGCTGTGAAGGTTCACGGCGACTATAATATCGAAGCTATGATGTAACGTGACTTTTTAGTTTAAACGATGAATGTAAGAAAAGCTAATTGGACACTATGTGAATCACATACTCAATAAATCAATGAAATGATGGGGTTGCTGCTTTGGAAACGTATGTGGGATGTTGCTCACTCTGTGTCGTTGGTGTGTTATATATATTGTAGGATGCTCTGGAACCGCATATGAGCCGGGAAACCTTGGATTATCACTGGGGCAAACATCACAGAACTTACGTAGAGAATCTGAACAAGCAAATCGTGGGCACAGATCTAGATACACTGCCCTTAGAAGAAGTTGTGCTTCTTTCATACAACAGAGGCAATATGCTTCCTGCCTTCAACAACGCTGCACAGGTAAATGCCATATTGCTTTCCACCAGCTTTTCTTAAGAAAAATAATGTAAAAAGTAGACTGGAACCCATAAGTACACTGTATTCGTATAAGTGGCAGTGTTAGTGTTGAAGATCTTCAGGTCATGTAGAAATATTGCCATAGATAGGTAGATAAATTTGAACGTAACAAGAAAACACTTGCTTTACATGCATTGACATGACACATTTAGTTTCTTGTGAACTGTGGATTGGACAAGAAATAACATCCAGGATAAGTGGGCAAACCACCTGACGATCCATATCTTTAATCAGATTAGGACCACTGGTCATATTGGCAAGTTTCTTATTGTGAGATGGGTTGATTGAATGTGAATTAAAGATGTATGAGGGGCTTGCAGGCTTGGAACCACGAGTTCTTCTGGGAGTCTATCCAACCTGGAGGTGGAGGAAAGCCAACTGGAGAGCTCCCCAGATTAATAGAGAGAGATTTCGGATCTTTCGAAGAGTTTTTGGAAAGGTTCAAGTCGGCTGCAGCTTCTAATTTTGGTTCGGGTTGGACATGGCTTGCATGTGAGTGTTTTTAACTTTGTTCCCTAGTCAAATATGAATACTCCCAAATTACTTACATACATAAGCTTCTGGGGATTCATTGATGCAGATAAGGCGAATAGACTTGACGTTGCAAATGCCGTAAATCCACTCCCAAAGGAGGAAGACAAGAAGCTTGTAATAGTGAAGACGCCCAATGCAGTAAATCCGCTTGTATGGGATTATTCTGTAAGTGCCTAAACTTCCAATATCGAGAAAATCTTTGTTGTTGGCTACTATGGATATTTATTTTCTCACACATTTGGTTTGTCCATGTGCAGCCACTTCTCACCATTGATACCTGGGAGGTATAATATATGCCACTCATCTCTCTCTATCTGAATAAAAGATTGGTTTCTTGATCGCTGACTTAGTTTTCTTTTTCCCTTTATGCCAAATAGCACGCTTACTATCTGGATTTTGAGGTACTATCAAAACCGAATGATTTTCATTTAATTTGAAATCAATGGTCTCATGCTTGTTGTGTTTTACACAGAACCGAAGAGCTGAATACATAAATACATTCATGGAAAGGCTTGTATCATGGGAAACTGTAAGCACAAGGTTGGAATCCGCAATGGCTCGAGCAGTGCAAAGAGAACAAGAAGGAACAGAGACAGAGGATGAAGAGAATCCAGATGATGAAGAGCCAGAGGTCTATTTAGATAGTGATATCGATGTATCTGAGGTTGACTAAAACTTGTGAAGTAATAACATTAGCATCTGAAATGTCAATTACAGAGAGCAAAATTTTTTGCATTCTTAAGCGCCAAACATTAAATTAAATTTTGAGACTGTTGTGAGGTAATAAAATGACTACCTTAAACAAAAACAAAAAGCTTTGTTACAAATTTACATTCCTCCTATTTGGGGTCTAGTGATGAGTTACTACGAGGAGACCTGTGATTGGATAAACCCAAATATCTTTCTTCAGATGGTGAATGTCTGTAAACTCTTTGAAGACCAAATGGTATTTGTTGTTGTCCATGAATTGGAGGAGAGTACTGTCGTGGATGTCTCTGTCCGTGACCCGGAGAGTATGAATTTGGAGGTAGATGTTCATATGCATATACACTTCTTCCTAACCCACCAGGTGGAAGTGGAACTATATATTCAGGGGATCTTCTGAGACTTGAGCGATGAGGAAAAGATGATGACGGGCCGAGGTAACTACTCACAAGAGCTGATATTTCATCTCTATCTTCGTCTCTCTGACTATGAAAGCTACGATCAAGGTAGATAGAAGAATATGATGACGAAGCTACTGGTGGCATCTCCATGGGTGACAACCTTGGACGTTTCATCTGTTGGTTATATATTCTCTTGGCGAGTACCGCTTCCTCCATTAAACTGATGGATCTTGCTTTCTCTTCCATCTCTTTGTCGAGCTGAAGAGTGTCTTTCTCCAAATTAACAATTTGCTCTTTGATCTGCCACCCTGGTAGTTCTTTCGCAGGATCTAACTTGTGAGTCTCCATACACCGCATCACTGATGATAACGCAGCTAGCTGCTTCGCAGCCGCCTCTTTCTGTTGAGAAATAAAGATATCAATGGTCAGATTCAGATGAGGATAAATAGTTCATAAATGTACATAATGTGCAAGGGAAGGGTTCATACAAATGCCAGTGGTGACTGGGCTTTCCGTTTTGTCCTCTCAAATGACTCCTTGCTCATTCTTAAGAATGAAGTTAGGACTGAAGAAGCTGAAAACTTATCCTCCATCCCAAAGGTATAAACCATCTCAAGAGCTTCAATATGCATTCCACGCTTGATACTTGATTCAACTATACCTATGACCAATAGAATATTGTGTAAGTACCAGTTATTAACCCTTTAAAGTTGGTATTTGTTAAGGCCGAATTAGTATCGAACAACAAAGTCGTATGATATTAACTTGAAATATTGAAAACCACAGCAAACACTATTTCCAAGGCAATAGCAAGTCGTTTGGTTCTAACAAACAACAATTTTGTATCAAAGTTATGGTTGACACTTGACGGCTCCAAATTCTTTGCAGAATAGATTTTAGCTAGGATTTTGCTAAATCAGTCAATGCACTCTAAGATGCCATGAGTTCTATTAGTTGCATGGTACTACATACAATTCTACTCCAAAGCTTACAGAAAACACATATAGAACTCGATACTTATTGAATTTGCAAAAAAGGCAATGAAATTCATTGAGTGAAAACAGAACATGGTACCTGAAATCATAGGGACAAGAAAGGGTGACCGCTTCAAAGCACCCGCAATCTCATTCGAACCACTCATCCGTATCAAATCCAACAAATCCATACTCCTAAAGTTTGAAGGAACCCCAAAACAAGCAACTAGTAAAAGCAAACCCCTTGCATCCATTTTCTCTGCCGCAGCTAATCCTCCTTCGCTCATCAGTCTTTTCCTCCACGCAACAGCAGCCGTCTCCGCCTCATCCTTTATACAACTCTCAATCTTGACCTTCCCTTTACCACGATCAGGCATTAGAAGAAAAGACTCCAGAATCAGAAGCGAAACTTGTCTCGCAGAGACCATAGGCGACTCTTTAGTAAATGCTCTACGCCCTTGTAAGTAAAACTTCCCAATACATTCCAACACAAACTTCGCTGGCTCTTTAGCCAACTTCAAAGCTGAAGGAATCTCTTCCATTAGCTTAGCTCGATCAGAGATATTCGCGTATATGTACTTACGCAGACCTTTGCTACACATCAACTCACACAAACGTTCCCCCTCCGTTTTATTCGACGTCTCCGGTACAGTCTCCGCAGGCTCCTGTGACGATTGGCTCAAACTCACGGTGGTCTCTACGGAGGCATTGTTCCGCGGAGGCGATAACAACGGCTGATGGAAATTGGAAGAAGCGGCGAGGTCGGCGCCGTTACTCTTGAGTTTGGAATCAATTGCGTTTTCGATTGACTCGATGTGCTTCTGAAGATCATCGAATTGGCGTTTGAATGCTTCCACTGCAACTGAAAACGCAGCCAATTCGTCTATGGATTTCAAAAATTGAGGCTGCTTAGATTGACCGATCGAAATTTCCATAGCTGTAGACTCTGTTTCGACAACCGCCGGTAATTCTCCACGTCGTCGTTCAGATTGATGTCGCTGGTGCAGCAGTGGAATCGCCGCCGTTGAGGATTGCGCCGCCACCGTTGGTGGATAATTGGCCATGAGAATGCGGAGAAGAAGAAAGATTGCAGAAAATGAAATAAAAGCCCTAATTTCGACTTTCCTAAAATCGTTACCTCAAAATCTTAAATTCTACGAAATTTGTCAAATTTCCAAATTTTATTGAACTGTATAGGTATTTCTGTTCTGTTTTATTGACGGTTTTGCCTTTTCCAAATTAATTAAAAATTAATTTAAAGCTGAATCTTGAGTTTTTTTTTGCAACCGATATAGATGGCTCGAGGTTTACCCACTTGAATGGGGATTGTTTCACATCTGGTCGATAAAGGTTTTGGGTTTGTGTCTATTAGTCCATATTGTACCCATCAGATTGAATTAGTAAATTTGGCTGTTTAACTATACGCCCTGTTCTAAAAATCCCCGCCTAACCCCGATTAATCCCCGCTTAATCGTTAGGCCCACCCTCTCCGCCTCGATTAATGACTAATCCCCTAAAAAATCAGTAACCCGATTATTCTCCGCCTAATCCGATTACTTTCCGCCTAATCCGATTACTTCCCGCCTAATCCGATTATTTTCCGCCTAATCTTACATACCCCGATTATTTTTTAGATTGCAAGTATAAAAAAAACATTTTATTTTTGTTATTCAATCATTTGAATTGGGAGTTTGTGATGTTTTACATAACTTGTATTCAAATTTTAATAAAAATAAAAAAAAATTGTTTTTACTGTAATTTTGAAAACAATATTCGATTAATATATTTTAAGCATATTAAAATAACCCTAAAACTAATCCCCGATTAATCCCCGATTTTAATCCGATTTTCCGATTAATCGTAGGCCCATGCCGAGCGCCCGACTAGCGCCTAGCGATTTTTCAAAGGACTATACGTCTATACAGGAAACTATCCAGGGAGAGGACTGGGAAAGACGCATCTCTGGTGTATCAGTTATCTTGCCCACGGTAAACGCAGGGTAGGGGAATTGGACTTCTGTTTCATCTCATGTAATACCAATTTCGGTTTTCATATTCATAAATATGAAATGGCCGACCTAAAAAAAAAAAGTTTGTTTGCTTGCTTTTTGGCAGCTATTTGGCTACTTTTTACTATATACTATTAGTATATTTTACGATATAAAAAATATAAAAAAATGAATAACACAAAACATATAGTGATAACGAAAAAAGAAGAATTAAGCTTAAATAGAAAATGAAGTAAATTACAAACTTATACATGAAGTAAAAGTTATACCTAAGTAATAATAAAAGACTCTAAAATTTCACCTTCTTTTTGTTTTCTTAAAAGATCTTAGCTACTTTCTTTTTGAACTCATAGAGGCTAAGAACAAGCAACATTCAACAATGGAGGTTCATCTTTCAATTTTCATTCTTCTTTTAATAGCATCTTCCCTTCCAACCGTCGATATGCTCTACTTCCCGTCTTGGTTGACGGATCTTGATTCTACGGAGGTAATTAAAAAAAAACCTAATTTGTTTGTTTTATTTAATCTAACAATTGAAACATTTGTATATTCTTTTGGTTATCTATAAATTTATAAACATTTTCTTAATGATGATGTATCATTTCTCTTTGCTTATTAAGTTTTCTCTGTTGTTCACTCAAAAGTAAAGACAATATTATTGTTGCCAAAGACGGCACGTGCAACTACAAAACGGTGAAAGAAGCGATAGCTACTGCCCCGGAGAATTGCAAAAAAACATACATCATCTATACTATTAATTGGGAATCATTCTAATTTAAATAACCTTATAAAGTATAAAAAATTACAATGAATGCCATTAGAATTTTTTCAATCTAAGACTAAAATTTAAAACACGTGGAAGGCTAAAATAATAATTTGGTAGAGAAAGATCCATGGATCATGGGCTATTGGATCGGTTATTTTTAGAGCCTGATGGGCTAGCTTTCGGATAAACATGCGGATCGTAACACTTGACCCGGCCATTCCTAAAAGTGATCCTCACGGTTGATTTTCCTCAAACTGATCCTCACGGTTGATTTGGATTGAGCGTCACGATTTGTATTGATCCTCACGGTTGCCATTTGATAATCTAAACATAATTACAATAACAAATAAGTCAAGATAATACCTAAACAATCATATCTCTTTAATTTCGAATTCAAATCAATGTCATAACAAATTTAAGTCATCTATAGTTACCAAAAAATCTAAACTAAATCAAAAAAATATATTCAAAACATCTTCAATCAAGAATATACCTAAAATATCTATTCAAATGATTGATTTGCAAAGATATTATTCCTATCTAATAGGACTAACCCTAGACGTTCTATCTCTTATATATATAGATCTTCAACTATATTCTCAATACTCAATAAGCTACCAAACCACCTCTATACCTTTAAAACAATGGCTCATCTCATCACCGAATTTAACGCAATTAAATCTTTCAAAACTCAATGGAAGATTCAAGTGAAAATCGTCCATTCGTGGACTCAATACATCCAATACTCCGGAGAAACTGTCGAGATGATTCTTGCTGATACATGTGTAAGAATCTTTTTACTAATAGTAGATATTTTCTTCTGTAATTATTATGTGTTCATACTCTTTCTTTGCTAAATACAAGGTACCTTGATTCATGCGACTGTCAAGAAACAACAAGTCAACAAGTTTCAAAGGCTCATCACAACTGGAGAGTGGAGAACTGTGGAAAATTTTACAGTTGCAAAATCTATTGGAAAGTACCGGGCAACCAGACTTCCATTCAAGATGTCCCTCATGAATACGACTGTTATAAGTCGTATTCCTTCAATTTCTGAGGAGTTTTACTTTGATTTTGCTAACTTTCCAGACATTCTGAATGTTAATTGAATGAAAACATTTTGATTGGTATTTTCCATTCCTCCTATTTATGTATATAATGTTTAAAGCAAAAAAAATAGCAAACTAACACCATTTCATATTTTTACAGATGCTATTGGTCAGGTCGTGAGTTTAGGTGAGATGACAAACTCACGATGTCATCAACAAAGCTACCAAAAGATTTGAGTTTGAACTTACTACTTCTATTAACAAACAAATACAGAATAAACCACCAACAACATAACAAGCAACCAAATTACTATGTACAAATTTGATATATTTAATTTATAAGTATTTAATCTAATTTGAAAATCAATAGAGTAGGTCTATATTGTTATCACCTAATCAAAAATGTTATGTTTAATATCTTACTAACCTTTTAAATTTAGATCTCTGAAAACCTCCAAATACAACACCAAATCTCTTTTCTCCTTCAGATTCCAAGTCGCAAAAGATTCTTGGTCTGCAGATTTTTAACAGTTATCGATTTTACATTAGTACAACCATATAAATCATTGTAAAGACTAAGAAACATTGCCATTTTTAAAAGGATTGTACCAAATTAGCTTTCAAGAATGCTTCAAATTGAACTGTTACTGTTCTGCTCCATAAGAATTAGAGGTGCAAAATGATACTTGGCCTGCAGACATATTGAGCTTTGTATCATGAATATAAGATTGATCTAAAGAATAATGAAGCAGGAGCTTATTGAAATAAAGTGCTCACGTTATATAATAATCTTAATAAAAAAAAACTTATCTTCGTGGTTCTTCTTCTTTTGAGAATCCATCAAAATATTTGTAATCATCTGAAACAATTATAAAAACAAAAATAGGTATATAGATTCACAGGTTTCAAGATATACTGAAATTGATTAGATTTAGTCTCTTAACACTAGAAATTTGATGAAATAGATTGATTCACTAACTAACATGTTTAAACTAAACGAAACAAAATATGATTCAGTTGCAAGCAATTAAATATGAAAAGGGTAATATTTAATCAAATTTCTATGGGTTATTAACAATCTTTGAATAATATCTATTATGAAACACAAAAAAATCAATGGTAGAAACTCAATCGACCGATTCTAAAAACGTAGAAACAAAAATCAAAAAAAAGAAAAGCTTACCTCTTTTTAGATCTAATAATTTGCGAATCACGATGTATAATCGAAGACGAAGGAAGTCGATTTAGTATGGATTTCGATTCAGATTCGTAAATTGACCGACAAAGATGATTTTCGTTGATTGGAATTTTTTTTCCGTTTCAGACAAAGACTCAAGAACAAAAACATTATCTGTCCAGATAATAAAAAACATAATTGAGATACTGTTTACGACAAAGTTTTGGATTGATTACGGCCCATTACAAATATTATTGGTTCTGTGGCCCAAGGAATAAAACTCAATATTGACCATGTTAGTGACAAATAATGAATTCATTTTAAACATTTGTCAATTATAGTATAGATTTAATAAATTTACCTTACTAGACCAAGTACTAAACACACTAATTATGTTACAAAAACAATAAAATAAACACAGTAATGTGTTGTATTACCCATCTATATTTTAATACAAAAATATACCGAAATACATATTTCTCGAGCGATTTGATTTGTTCCCAATACTAATATATTCAATCCTGTAATTTGTTACATAAATCTATTTTAAATAGTCATACAAAATTCAAATTGATACACATTCAAAACCTAATTGACATAAGTTTTATACTCAAAAACATATGTTACCAAAAACCCCGCACGTACGTGCGGGTCCGGATCTAGTATATGTTAAAAGCAGGGCGTGACTATCAGTAAAAAAAAAAGGCATTTGTTTTAGGTCTCCTCTAAATTAAGCATATTTTGGCCTTAAATTTTAAATAATTATATAATATATTACTAAAATATTTTTATTTTTAGTGTTATTTTTCTTAAGTTTGAAATTTTGTTTAATATATCAAAACTATTATTATCTATCTTTAATAATTTACATATCTTGTTTTCGAAATTTAGTATTTTCATAAATAAAAGTGTTAACTAAGAAAATAGAATACAAAAATTGTATAAAATTATATATTTATAGTTAATTGTTCAAAATGTTAGTTTCATATATTAATAACATAGTGTTAAATATATCTAGTTTAGTACAAAAAATATTTTTAGTTTTAGTTATAAGTTATAACACATTTTATTATGAAAAATGTATAAACCATCTCCTTTTTTTTTTTGCCTTACGCCACCAAAACTCTGGGCACGGTCCTGGTTAAAAGGGAGTATAGTACGAGATCATCAACATCGGTCTAACAAAAAAAAATTTAACCGTCATAAGAGATGGTCAAGACGTAACAATTTAAACCGGGAGTTTGAATGCAAAGGATGGTTTCAAAACCTTCGATTCGGCAACCGTGGGTACGTAATATAATTGTCCCTAGACCCTTTCCAACAAGAAGTCCATGCATACAACAATATAATTCATGAATTCTTTTAGATTATAATCTAGTTAAATTTCGATGCAAAATTTTAACAGTGACTACACATCTATCAATATGTTATTTATTGAAATAACTTAAATAATCAAGATAAAAAAATTTGATCAAAAGTAAGAAATAAATGAGCAAAATATAAGTAAAATGTTTTTAAAAATTGACAAACAAAATTCACAGATTCAAAAATGAGATTCTAAACAAATAGAAACAAACATAAACCATAATTTTGAGTCTTTGGCTGCTTCTGATAAGTTACCACATTAAAATGGTAATTAATTTGCTGATAAGTTACCACATTAAGCTGATAATTCAAGATGACTCCTTTAAAAGAGAGGTTGGGGAAGAAAAAAAAATAATTATCACCTTGTTCTAAATCACCAATCTAAACTTTTTCGATGTAATTCTTTTTGTTGTTCTCTATTTATAAATCGACCACATAATCAAATTATAAGATTCTTCGTTATGATTTCCGTTTTTTCATCTAAAAATAGTAGTTTGTATTATTTTACTCAAATTTTAAACAAAAATTAAATAATTGGCTATTAATCTACTATAGTGATGGTTGATTCATGTTTTTTTTTAGATTGGATTAATAAAGCTTTAAAATTTTGATAAAATAATTATTTTGTTAATTGGTGTAGTTCTTTTTCACAAAACGATGATATATTTTTACTTTGAATCTTTTTTATATGTTCGCCTCTGATCCCCATATATGTTAGCACGGCTATGATGCTCACTTAGGTAAATAGTTCTATCGTGACTGTTACATCACGGGAACGATTGACTTTATTTGTGGACGAGGAACGGCCGTGTTTCAGTTTTGTGAAATTGTGGCATGTAATCCGCTTAAAGGATATAACAACGTATTGACTGCCAATAACGCGGGATGTAGAGTGAAAATTTGGGTTTTTCCTTTCAAAAGTGCAACATAATTACATAACTGCCAGTTATGATCTAGAACCGATAAAAGAAACGGTCAAAACATATACAGCAAAACTTGGGGTGAATTATCAATGGTTGTGTTTATGGAATGTTTTATGGGTGGCTTGATTGATCTAATGGGGTGGATTCCCTGGAATAACATTACCAATGGACGTTTGTCCAGATTATTCTATGGCGAGTACCAAAACAATGGCGCAAAGATAATATAAGCCAAAGAGTCCAATGGAAAAGGTTCAAGATAATCACAGATTCGAAGGAGTTGTCAAGTTTACGGTGGTAGAGTTAATAAATAAAGACTTATGGTTGGACGCCACTGGAGTGCCTTTCGAGGAGGATCTCTGAGACATTCATCCTTAAAAATGAGATTGTACGACCTAAAATGAATTTTTTTGTGGCATGCAATCTGACCCAAATGATAGCAATAATACTATATTTTACGAATTCTATCATTTTTCAAAGCTATCACATTTTTTACTACAAATAAAGGAGAATTTCAAACGCTTTGACATTATAATGCTATCAACTAAAAGTTCAGAAATAAGAGTTTATTACCTAAACTGAGAATTTTGTGCGATAAATTCACATTTTGTGTTCTTTTATATATATTTTACATCAAAGAAATCTATAATTTGAGAAGTTATCTAAACTACCAAAAAAAAAAACATTTGCAAGTTTGACTTTTACACATATATGAGCTATTAATTCAAATCTTTTTATTATGGTACATAATCCGTTAGCTTCATGACAAACGATAAATAAAATCTGTTAGCATTTCAATTTGAAGATATGTTTGACTCTATATGAATCTCACAGTAGAACATCTGTAAAATAATACTCGATAAATTAATAAAGGGAAAAATGTCGTTAAAATCCCTAACTTATTCAAAACGTTGATTTCAATCCTCAACTCATGACGAAACGAAATAAATATCAAACTTATGTTGACTTTCTAAATAAATATCAAACTTATGTTGACTTTCCAAATTAATATCAAACTTCTGTTGACCTAGCCATATTAGGTACGACGTTATATAGATCTCGTCAACGGAGTTAATTTTCTGTTAACATACATGTTAATTGATAACGACATCGTTTCATATAACAACAAAACGACGTCGTTTTGTCGTAACGATTGAATTAAATCCTTAAAGTCAATCTTAGATCCCCTAATCGAGCAAAATCCTAACCCTAAATCTTCATATGATTTGAAACTCGGGATTTTATTGAGCAGTTACGACAAAACAACGTCGTTTTATGTTTAGAAGGTATACTGTCATTTTTAATTAGCGGGTCTGTTAACAGAAAATTAATCTCGTTAACATGGTCTGTTAACTCACCTAACGTCATGCCTAATATGACCAAGTCAATGAAAGTTTGATGTTTATTTGGAAAGTCAACATAAGTTTAATATTTATTTGGAAAGTCAATATAAGTTTGATATTTATTTCATTTCGTCGTGAGTTGAGGATTTAAATTAACGTTTTGAATAAGTTGAGGATTTTAATGACATTTTTCCTAATTAATAAACACTAATAATAAAATTTTCATGTCCTAAGATGGGTATGTGTAAAAATTGAAAAAAATTCGATTAAATAATAAAAAATTTAGAATCTTTATGTAAATATATTGTCTTGTTAATATCATAAATTAATAATCATAAAAATTTACATATATATATATATATATAATTTAATATACTATTATATTTTTTTTTTGAAATCGAAAGTTTGTTAAAGCTCATCTTTAGTTTTTATTGAATAAATAATTGTTATTTTGTGTTTTAAAACTATAGAATTATCGCATCGTATCATATAGAACTCAAAACTTTAGTCTACATAATTGTAGTTCGACACTATACCGAAAAAGACCAAGGAGGTGATCGGATGAGGCTTTTAAGACTTTAAAAAAATTTTAAAAATTTTAAAAGTTTTTTTTCTCAATCGAGCTTTTTTGGCTTTAATAAATTTTAAAGCTTTCAAAGTCTTTTTTTACTTTTTACTTTTTCCTTTCAATTTTTTGAAAGTCACGAGACTTTAGAAATAAATAAATTAAAAGCTTATACTTCTTTTTTTTTCTTTTTCTCATATGTATGTAAACCCTTATAACATTCACAAATAAATTAATTTTTGAAAAATTTCAGTTGATTTACAATTAAATTTTTTTCCTGGTTCTTTTAAAATCTATTTTCCCAAATATTTGGTAGTTATTTAAAATCGTAATTTTTATAGTCATAAATTTTACCAATCGGTTATAAAATTTATATAGTCAAAATTTTTACAGCAAAAATTCTAACAATCAAAATGAATTAACAGTCTTTAGCGATCGCCCCAAATTGCCGTTCCATTTCAGGCACACTACAATTGAGAGGCCTAAATGAGTTCTTTTTATTAGTAATAGATGTTTCACTTAAACGACATCGTTAGATGAATTAGGGTTTGGTAACGACGTCGTTTCAAATCTCCTTCAAATTCTAAAAAGACCAAAATTGGCCCTCTAGTTTCCAATTCCGGCACCGGAAACAACTCCAATCACAACGCCGACTAGAAACAGAAGCCCCCGGCGAGCTGCTCCCTCCTAAAAAAAACACCTCTGGTATATTATCTTTGTGCTCCATTGGAGTGTCCCAATTAGTATTTCACAGTGGGTCTTGTGCCAAAGTGTGATTTGAGTAGGCAATTTAACGAACTCTTAAACTTGTGATTCTTGTTTTTAGTGTTCTTCAGTGACAATATAGAATCCTACAGTTGTTCTTGTCTCTCTGTAGTTATCTAAAGTTGTGTCCTTTTTCTTCCTTAAATCTCAGTGCTGTATAAACTACCTTGTAATGAACCGTGCGCGTTCATACATTTCCTTGGGGCTGCTTAAGAAGTCCAGCTATGTCAGTTCCCATATTCCATGGAATCGATGCTTCTATATGCCTTCAAAATACAGTTTAAAGCCTTCATGTGTGACTGCACTTGGACTGTCTAGTGTTCATTGCTATTCTACAAGATCAAAGACTGCCAAATCAAAGATTTCAACCGCTGTTTCTGTTTCGGATTCGGATAAAGAGAAAGACGCCTTTTTCGTTGTTCGGAAGGGTGACATTATTGGAATTTATAAGGATTTGATTGATTGTCAAGCTCAAGTTGGATCTTCGGTGAATTTATCTTACCTTACAATCTTTTGTATATAAATACCTTTTTTAGATGGGATAAGATAATAACAGAAGCTGCTGCTTTTTTTTTGTTTCGATGGCAGGTATATGATCTTCCAGTTAGCGTTTATAAGGGTAAGGGATACTCGTTGCTTAAAGACACGACGGAGGAGTATCTTTCTAGTGTTGGGCTGAAGAAACCACTCTATGTTTTTAGAGCTTTTGACTTAAAAGAAGATATGTTTGGACCTCTTACACCTTGTATTTTCCAGGTGAGAGTATATTGTGATCTGCAATTGCCTTGATGAAGTCTTTAGATAGAACTAAAGACAACAAAAAAAAAGTACAATGATTTTTGGACACTTAGATTGTAGTTTGAAGAACTAGCTCAAGTTTAATGAAGATTAGAAAAAGGATTAAGCTCATTCCTTATGTATTCATTTCTCCCAGGATCAACTTCCTTCAGCTTCCATGTCAGTTGTTAATCCTTTGGAAAAGCTTGCTAAGCAGAAGCCATCTGCTGATACCTCATATGTGAGTGTTGTGATATGTTTGTATATACCATATTTCATAATTCCAATGAACTGGATGCAGAATGTTTTGCTTAAGTTGATCTGTTTCTCCTTCTCCTCTTGTGGTAGGAAACTTGCATTATTGAGTTTGACGGTGCATCAAAAGGAAATCCCGGTCTCTCTGGCGCTGCAGCTGTACTGAAAACTGAGGACGGAAGCTTGGTATGAATCTTTTTGAACCACGGGTTGTTAATAAGAGACTGCAGTTCTGTATCTTAATATCAATTTTCTCAAAAACAGATTTGTAAAATGCGTCAAGGTTTAGGAATTGCCACAAACAATGCAGCAGAATATCATGGATTAATCCTAGGATTGAAGCATGCTATCGAGAAAGGTTACACGAAAATTAAAGTGAAAACTGACTCCAAGCTAGTCTGTATGCAGGTTCGTCTATCTGTGTGCAATAAGGTGATTTAATGAATCATATGCTTCTCCCTTCTCACCTTCTCAATTCTATCTGAAACAATAGATGAAAGGTCAATGGAAGGTTAACCACGAGGTACTCTCGAAGCTCCACAAGGAAGCAAAACAACTTAGCGACCAATGTCTCTCTTTTGAGATCAGTCAAGTACTTAGGGTATGTTTCTACGTACATCTCTCTCTCTATGTAAATGAATGATACCGCATAATTCCCCTCTTGTGCTTGAGAGCAAGAGTTCCTACATGGCTTTTTTTTTTTTTTTTTCTAATGCGAGTTTCTGCCATGTGGGCATTTTTCTTTGTAGAATTTAAACTCTGATGCGGATGAACAGGCAAATATGGCTTCTCGTCTTTCTGGTTAGACATTATAGTCTCCCTTTTCTCTGCTTTTGACATTGTGGGGATCAAATTTTACAGAAAGCTAACCAAATCTATGATGCATTATTTACAGAAGGAGAAGTTGAAGTGGCTTAAAGGATATTATTGGTGAACTAATATAGAGAGCTTTGGTTTTTCTTGTCCATGCTACATCTAAACCTGAAAGCCCTTATCTAACAGTGTGAGTGGTGTCTCTAAAGAGCACGTTCAGCGATTCCTCTTCATCGAAGGTCTCGGTTATACCATCAGGGATCAACCACTATGTAAATCTTTGGTTTTGTGTTGCATGTAATAGGAATCATCTGTTGGGAAATGTAGGAACATGACTGTGGTTGCTTAAATCAATGTAGAAATGGAATGGTTCCAACTTTTTTCTTTATAAAGGATTAAAGAAGAAACTTAACAAAAGAGTCTTGAGAATTTGTAAATGAGATTTTTCAAGCCAAAAATTAGTTGACTTATAAGAATATAATCATATATTATCGAGGAAATGCTAAAAGAGGTTAATGTCAGATAATTCAAGATCTTCAATTTCATGTTAAGTCATTGGCAACTCTTCTTTCACCCATACAATCGCATGACTCCGTTCAGAAAATGAAAGCATAGTTTTAATACGAGGAGTACGAGTAACAAATACTTTCATAATTTACCTCACGCACTAATCACTATGTATCTTTTATATATACAGGTTTGCAACAAGCAATTGAGATTCAAGTATAAGAGGAGTGAGTATAATCAAAGAATCTTTATATACATTTCTCCAATGGTGAAACTATGCGATCGATGTCTTGTCTGTAACTCGTACAGTGGAAGAATCTGGTTTGGTCCGAACCGATGGGTTTCCAGTATCATCGAGAACTACAAAAGCAGTGTCACCAGGCTTGAAGCTCCCAGCAAGAAAGGCTTCGCTGAGTGGATCTTCAACAATCTCTGTGACAGTTCTACGGAGTGGCCGTGCACCGTAAGCCGGATCATAGCCTTGTTTGCATATGAGCTCCTTGACTGGTTCAGACACCTCTAACCCGACTCCAAGTGCCACTAGCCTTGACTTCAAGTCTTGTAGCATCAGGTTTAAGATCTCCATCATCTGTAAAATCAGAGTTTAAAGTTTTGCATTAAACTAACAAATCAACCACCCCTACTTCATAATGTCTCTGTTTTGATTTGGCATAAAGCTATTGTTACTGTTTAGTTCAGTTTCTGTTCTGAAGAACCTCAGTTTGTTTGGTTCAGTTTTTATGCACACCCCTACATTTAAGGTTAAAAGTGGAGAAAATGACTAACCTGAGCCTTCTCTAGCTGTCGGAAAATGACGATTTCATCTATCCGGTTCAACAACTCTGGACGGAAATAGTTCTTGAGTTCTTCGACTACCAAAGCTTTCATTCCGGTATAAGATGCTGCCTCTTCATCATCGTCAAGGATAAAACCTATTGAACCATGTCTTCCCTTTGCAATGGCCGATGATCCGACATTAGATGTCATTATGATCAATGCGTTCTTAAAAGATACTCTCCTTCCCTGTAAACAGATTCCAGAAACAGAGCCAATATAAACTTCAAAAACGAGGAAGAATGCGCAAACAAATTATATGCAAAGATGCGTTTCAACTCTAAAGGTCTCTCGATGAAGTAAGAAAGCTCAGGCACCAGTAAATGTTTTGAAGTGTAAATTTAGGACATCAAACCTGTGAATCGGTTAGATGGCCATCTTCGAACAGCTGGAGAAGAATATTGAAGATATCCGGATGGGCTTTCTCTATCTCATCGAACAAAACCACTGTAAAAGGACGTCTCCTGATAGCTTCAGTAAGCATTCCACCTTCTTCAAAGCCAACATATCCGGGAGGAGAGCCTATCAACTTGCTCACAGTATGACGCTCCATGTATTCACTCATGTCCAATCTCAGCATAGATTCCTCCTGCAACCAATGAAAAACTGGGGATGAAGGAATCGGTTCAATGACCACAATCATTTGTCAGCACAACATTGTTAATGAAGCTGTACCGATCCAAAATAATTTGCTGCCAGAGCTTTTGTAAGCTCCGTTTTTCCAACCCCTGTTGGTCCACAGAAAAGCATAGCGGCAATTGGACGGTCGGGATCTTTTAAGCCAACCCGGGACCTCTTAACAGCTCTAGATATGGCAGCTACAGCCTCATCTTGACCAACAACTCTGCTTCTAAGCTGGTCTTCTAGACCCATAAGAAGCATTCTTTCATCTGCAGTGATCTGCTGAACTGGAATTCCAGACCAAGCCGATGCAACGGCTGCAATATCATCAGGTCCCACCAGAATAGGCCTGAAAGCACAATCAAGCTAAAGTTATGTAGGTTCCTTCATTTGTGTTCTTAAAACAAATTTTTGAAGGTTTCCCCTCAAGACCTAAATATGTAAAAGAAGGAAGTCATACTCATCGTCGCCTGCTGCAGGGGGCAGAGAAGACTCTTCAACTAGTTCACCAGACTCATCTGCAATGGCATCACCATCATCCTGCTTTTGCCTGCTTGAGAGAACCTATGTACAGAACAATTATTGAAACGGTTAATAGGTAAAAATGATCAACATCCAAGAGCTGCAGGACTAATGTCTAATTTTTTTACCACTTCGTGCATGGCCTGAACTGTTTTGATCTCTTGCCAGTAATCATTAGGTGGCTTCGATAGGATACAGATTGCATCCTCCTTTTTCTTCCTAAAAGCTTCAATACGAGCTCTGCTTCCTGCCTCGTCAATGAGATCAATAGCTTTATCTGGAAGAAATCTATCAGCGATATATCGTGATGAAAGGTACACTGCAGCATCTATGGCTTCCATAGTATATTTGCAATTGTGATGGGCTTCATATTTTTCACGAAGGCCCAACAAAATCTTCACCGCATCTTCCTAAAATGTCGTTAAGATGAATATACTAGATAAGAAAACAGGTGTCGGTTGGTTAATATGATAAAAAACATTGGTTAGAAAAGAAACCTCGCTTGGCTCGTTAATCAACACTGGCTGGAATCTCCTTGCAAGGGCTTTGTCCTTCTCAAATTGACTCCTAAATTCGTCAAGGGTTGTAGATGCAATGCACTGCAAATGGTTGATTAGAAGAGCAAGCTTTAGCACCATATACTCCCAAAAGATTGCATTTATTTTCATAATTTAAATATGCATCAGTATGACTTTTGTTTCTGTTCTGTTTTCATATGAACTACTTCATCATGCCAGATGTGGAAACATTACATAGTGTCAGTTTCACTCAAATCTTTGAGCATAACCCAAAGTTGTATTCTTTCTCATGCACAAAGTAAAAGCAGCAAAACATCGATTCATTCAGTATCCGTACCTGAAGTTCACCTCTTCCAAGTGATGGTTTCAAAAGGTTGGCAATGTCAAGCCCAGAACCTTTGTTCCCTCTTCCAACTGTGCCAGACCCAATAAGTGTGTGCACTTCATCTATGAAGAGAATGACCTTACCTATGAGAGAACAAAAAGAAAATTACTGTTAGGAATGTGACATGCTAATTTTACAGTCTTTGATGTATTAAGATTTGAGATCACTAACCTGATTTCTTAACCTCGCTTATCAAAGCAGTGACTCGAGCCTCTAGCTCTCCCCTTTCTTTTGCACCGGCCATTAGCAATCCTATATCCAGGGACATGATGCGTTTCGTCTACATATAGAAACAAACAAAACTGGTCATGTACATGGCTGACCAACTTCAGATAAAGAATTTCATATGATTAGATGTAGGTGCACACCAAGAGAAATCCAGGAGCATTTGCTTCTGCAATACTAATGGCTAGTCCTTCAGCAATGGCTGTCTTCCCAACACCAGCTTCACCAAGAAGAATTGGGTTGTTTTTAGTTCTGCGGCAAAGTATCTGGATGACTCTTTGAACTTCTTTTTCCCGACCAATAACAGGATCAATAAGACCCTCACTAGCACGTGCTGTTAGATCCACACAGAACTGTTCCAGTACATTTTTCGCTGATAAACACAAATTTGGTTAAAGTTTTATCAGTATCTCTCTTCTCAAACTCAAAAGAACGAATAAAGAGAACATAGAATCTATAAAAACATTACCTTTCGCTTTTCCACCAGTTCCAGAACCAGCAATTCGACCAGCAGGAGGAGCCTGGAAGCTCCCTTTAGATGAAGAAGATGGTTCTCTTCCATCTTTAGCAATCTCTCCTTTAAGTCTTGTGAGTGCTGCTGCTGTGAGCAAATTCATATTTGCTCCCAATCTATATATCAATCACACAAACAAATTTCAGTCAATTATCTATGGAAACCGTAGTTTTCTACAACAATTCAAGGTGAGTTTTACCTCTTGAGGACTCTCCCGGCGCTACCGTCATCAACGGTGAAGAGTCCGACGGCTATATGCTCCGGTGCGATATATTGACAATCCATAGTCCTAGAGTACTCAACCGCAGCTTCAAAGACTCGTTTCGTACTGATAGAGAAAGGCATGTCCGTCGATTTCGAATACGAAGTGGAAGAAACTTCCTCCTGTTTCGAATCAGAATTAGCTTCGTCCCAAATACTCCAAACAGCTTCACGAGCCTTGTCGATGGTGATACCGGATCCAAGGAAACCTTGAGGATCACGATCCTCAGCGATCAACCCCAAGAGAAGGTGCTGAGTGTAAACCATGTCTTTCCCCAACGATTTAGCTTCCTTCTGAGAGAAGATTATAGCTCTGATCGCTCGTTCGGTGAACCGTTCGAAAACCGCCGAAATTGGTGTGAATTTCTTCCGTTTTCTTTGAGGAAATCGTCTGAATTTCGTCGGAGTTGTGGAGAAGCGGTGGATCGTGCGATTGGAGAGGGAGATTCCGAGATATGAAGAAGCGAAAGAAGAAAGTGAAGAAGCGGCGATGGAGGTGACATGTGAAGAAGAAGATGAAGAAGAGAGGAGACGGCGTGAGTGAAGCGTTAGTGGTGAGGAAGTAGATAACACCTCCATGATCGTCGTCGTTGTCGTCGCCGGTGAGAATTTTTTTTTCCCGGTGAGTTTTTTTCCGATTTGTGACAAAATGTTTAGAAGAAAATCGAAAAAAAAAGGAAGTAAAGGAGAAGAAGCAAAAGGAAGGGATGGAGTAAGATGACACGTCAAGGCAACGTTTTTTTTTTTTTTTTTTTTTTGTTATTCGGTTATTCTTGGTTCATTTATATAAACGAATTAAGGGACTGTTTGGTTACGGTTTTAATCACGTTTGCGTTTTGATAAGATTCTTTTCACTATTGTCTATTGTTTACTTGTTAGAGACGTAGGCATGTTTTTATTCTTGTTTTGAATGAAATTTTCAGGGTTGCGATTTAGTAGATGCAATTCAATTGAAAAAAAATTATAGTGATCTTAAATGTATAATGGTCTCTTAATTTTTTTTTTTAAATATAGTGATCTTTTTCATAACATTTTTTAGTTGAACGGTTTTCTAATAAAATTTATGAATTTATTGAGAAAATTATATACACAAAAGAGAATTGCAAGATTTGTTGAGATAATTTTGATTTTTAATATAAGCAACTAGATTGTTGAGATAATTACTAGTTTTTTTTAAATGTTAAGTTGCAAGATTGTTGATATAATTTTGATTTTAAAAGTATATAAACAATCTAGTTGCTTATATACTTTTAAAAAAAAACTAGTAATTATGTTAAGTTGTTAACTCATATCTCTTGTTCCAAAACTAGTCTTTGTAATCTTTTTTCATTTAATGTCAATATCATAACCTTTTTAGCGGAAAAACGTATTTTCTAAAATAATATATATTTTAAAAGCAAAGTGATGGTAGTCATTTAGTCATCCATAGTTGATTTTTGATTGAACATTTCTACTTTTAGTAGCATATTTATATGGTACTTGTAGGTATGGATGTTGAATTCATTTGTTTATCTAAAAAAACATCATTTTTGCAATAAATTTTGAAAATCATAAAAAAAAGTCCAAATAAAAGCAAAAAATAACCCCATAAAATCAACAAATGTTGAAAACACATAACATGGGAAAATAAATTAGAGACCAAACGCAGCACATTGGTGGTGAAAGAGAAGCTCAAGTTGCACACGTAAACAAAAAAAACTGTCCCAATCCAAAGATCCAGAATAGAGAAAATGAAATTGGTTTCCAAATTAAAACTTAAGAGCCTAACAGTGACAATTTAGTGTTCCTAATTGTCTCCCCTTTAACTTTTCGTTGGAAAATTCTTTCCATGTGTAGAAAAATAGATAGACATACAAAAATAGAGTCAATTTATTGGTTACCCAAATCGTACTCATGCATGTTAAATGTGAATTCACGAGCTTTTAGCGTAAGAATACGCGTGTACTTTTCTAGGAGTAGTATTATTTTGTCTTAATTTACTAAATTTTTGAAAATTAAATCAAGACAATAGGAAAGTACACATGTATTCTTTTGCTACTTATTATTGTAATAAACGGTCGCTCGCTCCTCCGTGTTGGATCTGTGATTGCTTAACGACAGCGGAGAGATCTAAGGAGTTGTGATAAAGGCAGAGATGCGTTTGCTTGGTACTTATTCACGGCCAAAGAAGACAGGCGACTAGGTGGGATGTGCACCTCGCGCGTCTCTTCAAACTTCTCGACAACGTAGAACTGGTTCGTTGAAGATGATGAGTCTTCACAAATCACGAATATGTTTAGATTTTGCCGTCTAGGGTTTGTTTTGACCGGGCTGAAGATTGAAAATCAAGCGGCGGAGATGCGAGTTGCCACGGTAAGGAGATTCGTGTGCCGTGGAAGTGAATCTCTGGTGTTGGTGTTGGTGTTGCCCCAGATTTAACGACTCTAGCTTCACTACGTACTCGGGAGAAGAGACCCAAAGCAACAGTCGGATTTGGAAACTCCAACTAGTTTTGCTGCGGTGGCTAGTGCTTCATCTCAGGATTTTCATCTTGATATACCGGTAGATCTCGTAAACATTTTTACCGATCGATAAATTTTAATTGACTGTTTTATTGATCAGTTCGCTAAGGTCTGTAATTTTTTTCCAGTTATTTTATGCATTTTTCGATGTTGTACACGAGATGATGAAACTATTTGAAATATAATAAATATTTCAACTCTCCATTGAATATGTATTTAACAAAAGGTAATGTAGAACTTAATGTTTTTTTTTTTAATGTATATATTTAAAATGGCATTATTTATTTTTTAATATACTAAGAGCAGCCTCAACAGTGGATCCAAGTAGGTGTCTAAGGTCCAATGGGTCCAAAAATTTAATCAAAAACGATTAAAAACAATGGATCCGGCTATATGTTTGGATTTTGTGGACAACTTTAATTTGGATCTGCCTACGTGCCGCGATGTGGTTGGTCGGGCCTTTTGTATTACAGAGAAAAAAAATTTCCCGCGTTTTCGTTTTGTTCTCTCTCTGTTTCAATCGGTGATTGCATTCAACGGAGATTTCAGGTGAAAGCTGAAGCAATCGGAGGGGACCTTTCGACCTCGGTGTCCTCTAGCCGCCGTGATCCTCATATTCACCGATCGGCGAGTTTGGTTAACCTAATCGGCGATTGTGGTTGAGTAATTCCGCGAGTTTCCTTCACTCAATCGGGGAGATTTCTTTCACCAAATCGGCATGTATCTTTCACCAATCTCTTTCTCATGGTACGATTGTCTAACTCATGCTACAAATTCTTGTTTATTTGAGGCTAAATAATTTAGGATTATGTGAATTTAGGATTGGAATATTTTGTTCTTAGCTAAATTAGGGTTATTTGAAGACGATTAGGGCATGATTTTGCTTAGGGTTAGTGACAATATCCACGATTGAAGACGATTTTAGCTTGAGTGATTGTTTGTTCGTTCTATCTGCAGAATTATGATCATGTTTGCTTTGTTTTTTTTTTAAAGCTTAATTGGAGAACCATCAAGAGAGAGATCGCACAATGGAACATGATTACTTGTCAACAATAAAGCAAGGTAACTGTAATTACTATCTGTAGGATTATGATCATGTTTGCTCTGTTTAAGTGTGTTGTATCTCATTTTCAATATCTTGAGCACTTCTTCAGTATTATGAGGCTGGTTTTCTTTTCTTATTGCTACCATGTGAGTGGCAAATTTACATGTGCGCTTGTTTTTGTATGTTGATCAGGAAGATTTGTGGAAGGTTGTATCTCCAGTGGAAATTGAGGTATAATATATATTTTTGAGAAATTTATTTGGCTTCAACATCATCGGAGTTAGTGCTGTCTCTATTAGATGTTCTTTTGCTCATTTTGTTAAATTATGATGGCAGTGGGAAGAAGTTGATATATTTTATAAATGCAATTGGCAGTTCAAAAGTCTTGAAGTAAGTTTTTTTGGATTTACACCTTCTCCATTTTTCTAGTCTATTGTCGATGAGATTCTGGTATTTATGTTTCTTCTTCTTTGTGTCAGAAAGCATTAGAGGGAGGAATGCTTTATGGTAAGAAAGTCTTTGTTTTTGTCACTCCAGAACGTTAGCCCGTTGTTTCTCCCTCCCACTTGTCTTTTTTAACTTGTTTCAATCCTCTTTTAACTTGATGCTTGCTCTTTCCTTTAGTTTGCCCTGTGGAGTAAGGTAATTTCTTCTGCTTTAAATTAAAGATGGTGACAGTCATATACTCATATATACTTTCCAAAGCTTTCAAGTTCATTTTCCAAAGCTGTTTTTGTTTCCTTTTCAGTTATAGTATAGTATGAAGAGGAGAAGACCAAGTTTGCAAGTTTATTTCAAGTTTTTTTTTCAGTGTACGACTTGTCATACAAACAACTTATATACACATTTTTTAAAAATTTGAAATCTTTGGATCTTCATTTTTTGGATCCACCATTGGACTGTCTGAAAATAAAAATCACTCAAAGTATCTAAATCTTTTATTTTCTATTATTAATATTATGAATCTTGTTTGGATCCCAATTTTTGGATCCAACCATAAAAGAACAAACCTAGAATAACACTCATAAGGATAAAGAATGTAACTATATATATATATATATATATATATATATATATATATATATATATATTGTAAATCAGTCTCACATTAGATAATCAAAAAATAAGGGGATGTTATTGGTTTGTGATTTAAATAGAGTTTTAGTGACTTTAAATGTTATGTAGAATCTGTTGTTATTCAATCAAGATTTTTTAAAAGTTTGTTAAAGTTTGGTGTTATTAGTTTAAGGGGGGCTTATTGGGATGTTGATTTCTAAAGACTTTTAAAATTTTAAGATTCTATTGTTATTGGTTTGTAGATTCTTATATTCTTAGTAAAATCTCATGTTATTGGTGTTGTGATTTTGCAATTCAATTAAAATATGGTGTTATTGGTGTATGGATTTTGTAATTCTATTTAAAATATTTTGTTATTCAAAAAATTGTGTATTTATTGATTTTGCAATTCTGTCAAACTCTAATGTTATTGGAACAATGATTCTTTACATGTTTACTCATTAACAACAACTTTAAAAATACTCTAGTTATCCTATGTATTCTAAAAACCACTCTCATTTCCACTATCTAATCATCGACTCCAAAATAGAAAACAAACACAAAAAATCCAGACATTCCATCCATATATATAGCAAACAAAAACCGTATCAAAACAAACAGCCATGTTCGTTAAAAGAACAAATATCAAAACCGATGTAACCAAATTCTCAGCTATTTCATTAACAGCTTTTCCATAATATAATACAAAAAAAATGTATCAAAACTATGATGAAGGAACAAAAAAATAGTTTTTGTACCTTTGCTCGCCACAAATAATGATTGGAGAAGATGAGTTTTTCTCTACGTCAAACCACCATTATAAACAAATAATCATTCCTTATTAAAAGATAGAATATTTGGAAAGCAAGCATATCAAATATTTTTCTAATAAATTTTTGAAGAAAAAAATCACCATGAATCTACGACAACCCCATAAAATTATTGTAATGATTTCACAAATTTGTGTAAACAGATTTATAAGAATCCACAAAAATCTTTAAAGATTTTAAAAATCTCTCAACTTTTGAAATCCACAAAGTTTACACAAATCAACATCCCAATAAGCCCCCCTAAGATTTGTAAAAAGTAATCTAAAATCTTCATAGATCTGGAGTTATTGGATTTATACTTTTATAAAGTCATTAAAAGTTTTGTGTTATTCAATTACAACAAAAGAATCTATGATTGTTAATGAATTAAATTATTATGTTATTGGTTTATGACTTTCTACACTTTTCTTCACAAAACAAAGTCATGAAAAGTATCATAAAAATAAAGAGATTGTTTGGGAAACTTTACAAGATTATGAAATACTAATCAAAAAAAAAAAAAAATACTAATCAACAAGATTATAGAAAACTCTCAAAAACTCTCTAACAATAGTTTAGAATCTTTCATTTATTTACTTTCTATCATTTTATTAAACTATCTAATCTATAAATCAAATTTATCTAGTGTGAGACTTATTAGAAAGAAGCCCAAAACGAAATATGGGCTGAATTGGCCACTTAACCCAAAATACATAATATCTATAGCAATCTCAATAAATATATTTTTCACCTCTGAACAGTTGCGTCTTTTTATTACAACCTTTTGTTTAAATATTTACGGTAATTTTTTTTCGATTGTCTCTTTTTATCGTATCTTTTCGTTGAAATATTTACGGTTATTTCTTTACAATTGTGTCTTCTTATCGCATATTTTCGCTAACTTATTTACGATTTTTTTTACAGGTATATTTGTTCAATTACAGTCATATCTTTTCAGTTTACGGTTGTGTCTTCATAGTTGCATCTATTCATTTAAAATTACGTCTCATATTATATAGATTTAAATTTTGTTTTTAACTAAAATATATATTTTACGGTTGTTTTTTTCAAAAAGTTGCAATGTGAATAAATATTTTCTATGGTTGTATCTTTTTATCGTAACACCTTATAAACAATTGCGATTGTTTAGTTGAACCATTACAACATTTATGTTTTCATAAAAGTTGCATATGTTCAGTTTTTAACTATCAAAATTTTGAACATTTTTTTTTTTGTTGCAACCTTTCGTTAAGTTTTTTTTTAATAACTACAAAATATGATTTATGGTGGTGTTGTTTTTTTTAAAGTAGCATCTATTCAATTTTTAACTAAAAAAATATACATTTTCTGGTTTTGTTTTTTAGAAAATTGCATCTGTTCAAAGGTCGCAATGGTTCGTCAAATAAACTTTTTCATTTTATTGTTGTGAAAGTTGCATCTTATCAATTTTTAACTGTAATATATAAATTTTATGGTTTTGTTTTTTAGAAATTTGCATTTGTTCAAAGTTGCAACGGTTCATTTTTTATAACTATAAAATATAATTTACGGTTGATTTTTTTTAAAAAGTTTCATATGTTCAATTTTTAACTATATAATAAAAACTTTATAGTTTGTTTTTTTGATAGTTACATTTGTTCAAAGGTTGTAACAGCTCATCAAGAAACGTTTTCATTTTTACAGTTGTGTCTTTATAATTGTATCTATTTATTTGTAGTTATGTCTCTTCATTATATTCATTTTTGCTATCTAGTATATATATATATACTTTGTTATCTATATTATTATTTTGTTTTTTTCCTAAATTACTATCAATTTTGGTTATTAGTTAATTTTTTCCGAGGATTGTCTCTCTTTAACATAACTTAATTTAAAATATTGCGTATTTTTTATCATAATGTTTTGTTGAATATATTTATATAATTATGTTTAGAACTATTTATGATCATATCTTTTGACCATAATAATTTTGAATAATAATATAAATCTTAATAACTGTTTCTGAGGGTTACGTCTCTTTATCATAATTTTTGTAAAATATATTATTTATTGTTAAAAAAAAAATTCTTAAAGTTATCTCAATTCATTATGATTTTTTGTTTGGTATTTTTTTCATTAAAGATTTTTGAAATCCTTTCCCCCGCAACATCGCGGGGGTCTGAATCTTAGTTTAAATAATATTAAAATAAAATAAAGTTGGAGAGAGAAGGAAAAAAGAAAGGAGATGTTTCTTAGTTAAGAAACGAACCTAACAAAAACTGGACAAATGTCATTTTATTACTGATTCATATATTAAAAATAATTAAAATATATTCTTACAACTCTTCCTCTCTTGCGTTGGGGGTGCTCTAAGTAACTTCTTAGCTTTGTCAGGAGGTATGGGCGTCGTCGAGTCATATGAAAAAGAGAATGAAAATGGAAACTATCAGAACTCAGAGAATCAAACAACGTTCTTCTATTATCCAAGAGGTATTAGCTTTCTTTATTTGAATCGCTTCTCATGGCTTCTTATCTTCTTCTGGGAAAAATGGGTTAAAAAACCCTCAACTTTTTTTGTGGGTTTTTAAACCATCACCTTTTCATAAATGGTAAAATAAACCCTATTATTAATAAAGTCAATTTAAATGCAAAAAATTAGTTACATTAAAACATAAATAAATATGAACAATTTGATTTAGGAATTTTCTTCTAAAATTCTTGTTTACAATCTTTTGCTAAATTGAAATTTTTTAAGTATGATGCAGAAAAGTTAATTAATGAAGTTGTATTCGGTTGTGTTACGAAAAATTATGTATAGAAATTCTTATACCGAAGAGAATATGAGTTTATGTTAATAAAGGTGTATTCGGTTCGATCACACAAATATACTAATGTGAGACCAAACCAAATTTTATAATACTACAAAAAGTACATGAATTTGCACATCAAAATATTTTTGTTGGACGAACAAAATAAGATTTACTAACAGTAATTATATATATATATATATCATGATATACTAAAACTATAATATAAACTATATTTAGTTAATCGTTATTTAACTATATTTTATCCAAAAACTGAAAATTCGAACAAAAAAAAAATTAAATGTGCTATTTGCCTAATGGTAACAAAAGTTATTTGTGTAATCTCAACTAAATTGTGAATGAATTTTTATAGCGCAAAAACCTTAAATTTAGAAAAACAAATTACAAACGAATTTGGAAAAAAAAAATCATATATTAATTTTTTTTGTTTTTAATGTTTAATATAACGATAAAAGAAAATTAAGTTGAGTTTACTCATATTAGGGTTTATTTTACTCATATTAGGGTTTATTTTACCACTTATGAAAAAGTGAGGTTTTAAAATTCCACAAAAAAAGTTGAGGATTTTTTACATGTTTTTAGGAAAGGTGAAAGTTTTTTTACCCATTTTTCCCTTCTTCTGCATCTCTTTTTCTTTCTTTTGTGTATCTTCTTCATGGCTTCTCTTCTTCTTACTTATTTTTTCCCCAAAACTTCTTGCATTCCAACAAGGATTGTGATGCAGAAACCTAAATCACCATCTTTTCTATTGTATCCCAAATAGAAAAAATCTGAACTTGAAACAAATTTTTTTAGCGATTTTCTAGATGGTGTTGCTAAACATTTGTATTTACCAAGTCACACTAACTTGGTAAGTTACAATATGTGGAATTTGGTGAGTGAAAAGTCACTGCTT
The DNA here is from genome assembly GCF_000004255.2 of Arabidopsis lyrata subsp. lyrata. NCBI lineage: Eukaryota > Viridiplantae > Streptophyta > Magnoliopsida > Brassicales > Brassicaceae > Arabidopsis > Arabidopsis lyrata. Next base: position 14,323,242 of record NW_003302548.1, on the reverse strand, counting down.
GAAATGGTGGTAGACTATGAAAGAGGTGATGAAGAAAGAAGTTCTAAATACACATTTCAAAGCTTAAGTGAAGAGAATGCCAAGATTATCTTGTTGGAGAAGAAGTTCTTATATCTCTTAAGTGAAGTGATATTTGAAGAAGAAAATTTCTTCTTCAATCTCATACAGATGAAGAGAAGAGAAATTGAAGAAAGGAGAGATTGATGGGTATCAAATAGAGTTGGTTATAAGTGTCACATGGATGCAAAAGATATTTTAGGGAAGTAACTTGTTCTTGCCACTTGCTTCATTGACATTAGAATTTTTGCTAAGATATGTGTTTATATCAAGAAGTTTTATCTAATTTGTATTTATTTGTTTTTCACCAAAATTGATTTTTTTTTGCTTTAGGTTAAGATTGAAATGTTATTACTATGAAAAGATCTTGTAATTTATTTGCTGTGTTTGGTGGTAGGATGATGATGAAGCCACTATATGTTGTTGTTCTCTGAAAACGGTTGATGTGGAATGCATTCCTCCCAAAAAATTGAAGGTAACTAGTTTTACTAATGGGAAGTTGAGTTGGTTTTCCATAGCCCAATAATATATATTAGCTCATAATTTTTAAACAGATGGAAATGAGATACAACATAAATTTTACCAAACAAAGCTCAGATGCCATATAGTTACACATCGAAATTTTACAAATCTACTTGAGATTCTCAAAGATTATTAGATCATTGGGATTAATGCTAAGAACTAAAAGAATATTTGCTACTGATTATACATCTTTGATTGAAAATTTTCGAACTCGGATATATATATATATAGCTTAGCTATTGTTGGGTACAAACCAACGTTCCAAATCGGAAGTTTAGAAAATAAGTTTCTAATATATAAGTAAAGTCCAACTACAATTAGTATGAGACCTTTTGGGAAGAAGCCCAATAACAAATCTGTGCGGACTTGAGCATGTAGACCCAAAGAGGACAATATCATACTATGGAGAGTTGGATTGGGTATGGAAAGCCCAATAAATGGTATCAGAGCCTAAGTTGAAAAAAAGTGGACCTAAGGATGTAGGCTAAAGTTCGGTGTGGGAGAAGTCCTCAATTGTGACAAGAAGGTGCCTCAAGAACTTCGCGAATAAACAAGTGTCGAGTTAGGGTCTCTAGGTTTCGCTGAAGAGGAGGCCCAATGTTCGTGGTCCTTGGTTTGAAGGGGAGATTGTTGGGTACAAACCAATGTCCAACATCAGAAGTTTATAAAATAAATTTCTAATATATAAGTAAAGTTCAACTCCAATTAGTATGAGACCTTTTGGAAAAAAGCTCAATAACAAATCCGTGCGGACTTGAGCATGTAGACCTAAAACGGACAATATCATATTATGGAGAATTGGATTGGACTTGGAAAGCCCAATAGCTATTATGTGTCATACTTTGTAAATCTTAAATTCACAACTTTTTAAATTATACTATACTAGACATCAATCAACCATATATAAGTTTAAGTTAGATCTCTCTAAAAATATTCAGATAATATATAAAATAGCCAATAATAATACTTCAAAAACTATGTTTTACATGCTAAGTATATATGTTATTTGAAATGTTATAAACTTTCAAGTGCTACTATATAATAAAGTCAATGAAATGTATTATTACATTTCTACTTCTATCTCTGTATTCATATTCGTCTAAATTATCTCGTAACAACGATTTTTAAAACTATATTTCATTATGTAAAATTTATCTTGCGGTTAACTATAATAAAAATTTGATGTACTTAATATATGTTCACCTAGTAAAACCACACAAATTTTTGTCAAAACATACAACAGTTTAAGTTTGTCAATAGTATACCAACAATATTTCACGATGAATCTAAATTCTAACTGCCGTAATATTTGTGGAGTTTTATGAACGTAGTTCTACGTACATCTTCGTTAAAATATGTTACATATATAATATATCTAGTAATTCACAAACAAGGCTCAAGTCACTCCTATTTGTTTTGAGGATGCGGTGGTTTGGCTAAAGACTTCCTCTGTTGACCAGAATATTTCTCTCATTTTAAAGCTCGCCTTTCAAGCCTCCTTGTACCTAGTCTGGAAAGAAAGGAATTCGAGGCTCCACATGGCATCGTCGAAGCCTCCCACTGCATTAATCCTCAAAGCTAAAAGCTTAATCAGATGTCACCTTGATCTTTTAACTAGGGCCCAGGCAGTTGTACCTCCAAGAATCTCTCTTCTTGCTTCATGGTTTGGAGTGTTTCAATAGTAATGTGCTCTCTTTGTATGTTTGTTTGTGTTGTTGTAGGTGTTACTCTGATAGGAGGCACTGTGTAATTCTAGGTTTCCAAGCTTTTTGGGTCTATTATCAATGGTAAGTATTTTTTTTTTTTTAAATATATATATATATATATATCTAGTACAACAAATATCTAAAATGGTTACACTTTCATCAAGATTATTTTTCTTTCTTTAACATAAGAATTACTACAACATTTTTTTGTGTCGTATGAAATTCATCTTTAAAACATGGTTGTATTCATGAAATATATGTTTGATATTTTAGTTGCTAAAAATTCACAGCTATTGTCGCTCTTTGGTTGTAGTGATACTATGTGTATGATCAAATTTTACTTGTACATATGAAGATGGATCCTCCATATTCTATGGGCTGTTTTTTTTTTTTTAAATGCAATTTGTACTTTGTTTTGATCAAATACATTTTCATAATTCTCTGGACTTCCAATTAATATTTTTTAAAAATAAGTTTCAAACAGTCGCTATGGACTTGTTAAAAAACAGTGGACTATTGCTTTAATTCTTAAATAAAAAAATTAGAGAAAAAACTCAACTTTGTTATATCATAATATTTGTTTTTTTCTCAATGTATGGCATTACAAATGCACGTTACAACCTCAATTAGTTGATATTTGATAAATATTTTGCATCACAAATGACAAAGTTGGTGGGCCAAGTCCGACCACGTCTCTCTTCTTTATTCAAATTCTTTTACTCGTCGCTCCTCTCACTATTTATATAAATCCATTTTCTTCTCAAAATAACATCCAGAAGTTTTCAGAGAGAAGAATATTTTCCCGGAAAATTTCTCTCATTTTCTCGGGAAAATGTTTACTCTGCCTTTACAAAATTTCCTCTGAATTAGTGAGAGATTCCATAACCAGTTTTGAATTTCTTCTTCCACTTACTAAATTACACATTCTTCAATTTTCTCTTCGTTATAACTGCCGGAAAACTTCTGCGTTTCTCTCATTCCGATCTGATTTTTTTTTTCCCGAGAAAATCAACTTAGAAAATGCAAAAGATGAGTTAATTCGCCATCATTTTCCGTTTCTTGATTTACTTTACCGGTGACTTTAGACGGCGAGGAGAAATTTTCAAGTAGAGTGTTGAAAAAATGAATAGAGTGAGTTTTGAAGTGTCAGGAGGCTATCACTCTGATGCAGAAGCCGGAAACAGCGGTCCAATGAGCGGTGGTCAATTACCACCGATCTATAAAAAGCCGGCGAACTCCAGATTCACGGCGGAGAACAGTCAAAGAACACGTACAGCGGCGCCATACGTGGACCTCACGGTAGATGTACAAGACGACAGAGTCTCTGTACACAGCTTGAAAATGGAAGGTGGATCTAGCGTTGAAGAGAGTCCGGAGCTTACGTTGCTGAAACGGAACCGTCTTGAGAAGAAAACAACGGTGGTGAAACGTTTGGCCTCTGTTTCTCATGAGCTTAAACGCTTGACATCGGTTTCTGGTAGTGTTGGTGGGAGAAAGCCACCTCGACCGGCTAAGTTAGACCGGACTAAATCCGCCGCAACTCAAGCGTTGAAGGGACTTAAGTTCATTAGTAAAACTGACGGTGGCGCGGGCTGGAGTGCCGTGGAGAAGAGGTTTAATCAGATCACCGCGACTACCGGTGGACTACTTCTTCGGACAAAGTTCGGTGAATGCATAGGTAAAGACTAATGTTATAATTTTGAATGTTTTTTTTTTGTAACAGAATTTGATTTGAAAGTTTGAATGAAAATTTGGTAATGTAGGGATGACTTCAAAGGATTTTGCTTTGGAACTGTTTGATGCATTGGCTAGAAGAAGGAATATAACAGGGGAAGTGATTGATGGAGATCAACTAAAGGAGTTTTGGGAACAAATCAATGATCAAAGTTTCGATTCCCGGCTTAAAACATTCTTTGACATGTACGGTTTTCGGTTTCCGATTTTTGTTTCTTTTACTTTCTCTTCTCTAGAATGTGAATTTGAAATTTATGATAATGCAGGGTGGATAAAGATGCTGATGGTAGACTAACAGAAGACGAAGTTAGAGAGGTAAATATACAGAGTTTTATAAGTTATATCTGCTCTGTTTCAGTGTTAACTCTGTTTCTGATCTTGTTGTTGTGTTTCACAGATTATCAGTCTTAGTGCTTCTGCGAATAATCTATCTACAATCCAGAAGAGAGCTGATGAATATGCAGCACTGATCATGGAAGAGCTGGATCCAGACAATATTGGATACATCATGGTAAGTAATTAGCTTGATTTTACCATATTGTGGCTGGAGTCTGAAGCATTTATCGTGAATCTTGAAACAGTTGGAGAGTCTTGAGACTCTGCTTTTGCAAGCGGCAACACAGTCTGTGATAACAAGTACTGGGGAGAGAAAGAATCTGAGCCATATGATGAGTCAGAGGCTTAAGCCGACGTTTAACCGCAATCCATTAAAGCGATGGTACCGTGGCCTTAGATTCTTCGTGTTAGACAACTGGAAAAGATGCTGGGTTATAGTACTATGGCTCATAGTTATGGCTATCCTCTTCACCTACAAATACATCCAGTACAAGCGTAGCCTGGTGTATGCAGTGATGGGTGATTGTGTATGCATGGCCAAAGGTGCAGCAGAAACAGTTAAGCTGAACATGGCTTTAATTCTCTTACCTGTTTGTAGAAACACCATCACATGGCTTAGGAATAAGACCAGGTTGGGTGTTGTTGTCCCATTTGATGATAATCTCAACTTCCACAAGGTAAACAACAAAAACGAACATATCTTAAAACATGTTCTGTTTCAGGATTTTCTTATGATGAAACAATGCTTAAAACATTAGGTTATAGCGGTGGGGATTATAGTTGGAGTAACGATGCACGCCGGGGCACATTTGGCGTGTGACTTCCCGCGGTTACTACACGCAACTCCAGAGGCATATAGGCCTTTAAGGCAGTTTTTCGGGGATGAGCAACCGAAGAGCTACTGGCATTTTGTAAACTCGGTGGAAGGTATCACCGGACTCGTAATGGTTTTGTTAATGGCAATTGCATTCACACTAGCCACGCCATGGTTCAGAAGAGGGAAGCTAAACTATCTTCCAGGACCATTAAAGAAACTAGCTAGCTTCAATGCCTTCTGGTACACTCATCATTTGTTTGTCATAGTCTACATTCTTCTTGTTGCTCATGGGTACTACTTGTATCTCACCAAAGACTGGCACAACAAGACGGTACATTAACTTTAATTTAGCTCCTTTGAATCATCACAAGTTACATAAGTTGTTACTAATATATCATTTGGTCATGAAAATTGTTGCAGACATGGATGTATTTGGTGGCACCAGTGATTCTATACGCGTGCGAAAGGTTGATAAGAGCATTCAGATCGAGCATCAAGGCGGTGACTATTAGAAAAGTAGCAGTTTATCCAGGAAACGTGTTGGCAATTCACTTGTCAAGACCTCAAAACTTCAAATACAAGAGCGGTCAATACATGTTTGTTAACTGTGCTGCTGTTTCTCCATTTGAATGGTATGAACCAAACCGATAACTTCATATAGTGCATCGATCCTTACATATACCTAATGAGTGTTCACCATGATGTAATGCAGGCATCCTTTTTCAATCACATCTGCACCACAAGATGATTACCTAAGTGTTCACATTAGAGTTCTTGGGGATTGGACAAGGGCTCTCAAAGGAGTCTTCTCTGAGGTTATTACTATAAAGTCTTTAACGAACCAATCTTTTTTGAATTTAAAGAGTTAGATATGAATGGTTTGCTTTGTCTGATGTTTCAGGTGTGTAAGCCACCTCCGGCAGGAGTTAGTGGTCTGCTCAGAGCCGACATGTTGCATGGTGCAAATAATCCTGAGTAAGTTAAAATCCTAACCACTATATCTTGAAAAATGTGATCCATGCGTCGTTATCTTAATTCTACACGTAAATGACTAAATCATGCTATAGAGAGGATAGGTTCTCGAAGTTTTTTTAGAGGATGAATCGTGAATCGTGATATCCACTTAATTAGGAAAAGCATTGTTGAGTATTTTGGTATATAAAGGGTAACAAATTCAAATAATGTACCTAATAGATTATAATAAAGTGGTGTGGGAGACCACAACTAAAACAAACTATGTACCTAACCAAATATCACTATTTTATTTAGGTGATTGAGACGCATTATTTGGTTATATATCATGCAAGCACGATGTTTTTGCTTCTCCATGTGACCGCGTAAATCTTTGGGTTGCAATATCTTATTTCTCAACTTTTTCCTTAAAAAACATTGCAAGGTGGTCGGATAATTAATTGTGCTAGGTCAATATTCTACGTTTTTTAATAAATATTTTGCATCACGTCAATTATATTGCCAATATATATGGTTTATTTACTTTATCAAGTTCCCATTTTTTCTAAATAAAAAAAAAAACAATAAAACAGATGCTGACTTTTCAAATGGTCTTCGTAGTTTCCTATCTTGGGTTTGAGCCTATCTAACTTTGAGGGCACATCACATGTAGTATAGATCCAGGTGTACGAATATACTTGCATATATACTTCATTAGTTTTGGATAAGTGTGATTATATTATTCTACTCATTTCAGAATTCTAACGTGAAATTATTTTTTATAGATTTTTCTTTTGGTGCTAGTAAAAATGATAACTACCTAATCATTATATCATAGTATAGAGTAAGACAAAAAAAACAATGTCACAAGGGAAAGTGAACATGACATTCACTAAAAAGAGCTTATATACATAATTAATCAGTAGTCATACTTTTTTTTTTTTAGTCATACTTTTTTTAATCTAACTATATTCAAAGATATTAGATAGGAGATGTGTTTTTAATCAAGTGGTTAAGTCCACTTGACTCCGCCTTTTCCATCGGAGTTCGACTCCACTAAGTCGCGTTATTCCGCGTAGTAGGGATTGGCTATGGATCGGGCTTTGTCGATCCAAAGATGTCAAAAAAAAAAAAAAAAATTAGATATACCGAATTTTGAAAGATCTTAATGTGAATATAATATATAGATATATTTTGATTTTTGACAAAATATTAGTTACGACCAAATTGTTTGATTTCTTTATAGGTTTTACCTAGACAATTTCATCTAAGTTAATTTCTTGTTGAGCAATATATAAAAATATAATGACATTTGCTAATGTCAATGTCCCTTATTTCACAGCTTCCCGAAAGTCTTGATCGATGGTCCATACGGTGCACCAGCCCAAGACTACAAGAAATACGAGGTGGTTCTACTAGTTGGTCTCGGGATTGGAGCCACACCAATGATCAGTATCGTCAAAGACATTGTTAACAACATCAAGGCCAAGGAACAAGCCCAACTCAACCGAATGGAGAATGGAACAAGCGAACCACAACGAAATAAGAAAGAGAGTTTCAGGACACGTAGGGCTTACTTCTATTGGGTTACCCGTGAGCAAGGCTCTTTCGATTGGTTCAAGAACATCATGAACGAAGTCGCGGAACGAGATACCAACCGCATCATCGAGATGCATAATTATTGTACAAGTGTCTATGAAGAAGGAGACGCTCGTTCCGCACTTATACATATGCTTCAGTCACTAAACCATGCAAAGAACGGCGTTGACATTGTCTCTGGAACAAGGGTTATGTCCCATTTCGCTAAACCTAATTGGAGAAATGTTTACAAACGTATAGCTATGGATCACCCTAACTCCAAAGTTGGTAAGTTCACATCTTTCTTCTCTACTATGCTCGATCGCGGTTATATAGAAATGAAAAGTGATATAGGACTAAAGAATCTTGATTTGGTATGTGCAGGAGTGTTCTACTGTGGAGCACCAGCATTGACAAAGGAGCTAAGGCATTTAGCTTTAGATTTCACCCACAAGACAAGCACCAGATTCTCCTTCCACAAAGAGAATTTCTAAAGGAGAAACAGAGTTAAAAGGCATAAGCAAAAGAAGAAAAGAAGAAGCATGCATGAGTTGTGATTTCTCGTAATTTCACTTCCCCTTACTATATTTTTTTCTTAATTAATATTTGTATACATATATATACTCTCTTGACTGTAGCTTTTCCTTATATGCTTTTTGATCGTATGTTTAAATTGTTTTTTTTTTTTTTTTTTTTAATTCTCTTGAGAAGTGTAACAACGTTAAATATATTGACGAGAAAAACGGTGCAAAAAGAAGCAAAGGTTTTAAAAGAGAAAATACGTTTTAGGAGTGTTGAGACTTAAGCTCGAAGGCTCAAACTTTTTTCTTTTTCTTTTTTTGTCATCGCTCAAAGTCTCGGACTTTTCACGTTTTTGTAGATTTAGATTAAATTATATTTGTAGCCTTAAACACTGTTTATCAGTTGTCTTACTCCACGACGTGTTATTATGTGACACTTAAAAGTCTAAACCATATAATCCTTCACTTGAACTTTAGTTGTTCTCAAAGTAAAGGGAAAAAAAAAATACAATCATGATCACTCAAGTCTCGAAATGTGTAGTGATTTAGTTAGATAATAATATGATATTCGTAGATGGTTACAGGGCGAATTGAATTGAATGTACTAGAAACCAGTAGTTTAGCTGAACAATGTTTTTTTTGTTAAATGTTGAACAATGATACAGCGTATTTTACGTTAATAATATTTTTTTTTTCCAAATTTATCATTAGTAAAATACTCCCTTTACATGTGCTCTCTGGGACTCTCGGCGTTGCAAGGACATGTGCTCTTGATTCTTACACCAAAGTGCACGAAAAAAAAAAAAACTAAAACGTGAACGGCAGGATTCGAACCTGCGCGGGCAGAGCCCACATGATTTCTAGTCATGCCCGATAACCACTCCGGCACGTCCACTTTGATGTCTTTGTAGCATATAATAAATAATTATTCATAAATTTCACTTCGTAATGGTCATAATGGACATTGCTACTAAGTACTACTAACATTGAATTTTGATTAGATCCTATGAGGTGATTTACCAATTTTTCTTTAGGTTTTTTCTCATTTTTGTGTGTTCCCAGAACAAATTCTCGAATTTTCTGGATGATCATATATACCGAACCAAAACGAGAAGATGTTCTATTCAGTTAAAACCAAAATGACAAGACGTTACCTAACTTGCTTTCACTCTCCACTACACCAAAATCTATCCCAAGACAAGGAACCTCTATATTATCATTGCCTTATAGATCACAATTGGAATCATCAAAGCAAAAGTCAAGAAGCATCACTACAAATTTCTCAGCTAAGAAATAAAAAAAGTAAAGAGAGCTTTTGTACACTTGCAAAAAAATTTAAAGTTTGGGGAAACAAGAATCTTATAGTATTATCTCATACAAATGATGTTTAGAAGAATTAAGTATGTTAAAATAACCTAGTTTTATAGGTTCTCCTTTTATTATTCCCGTTTTTTCGTCAATATCGAACTGAAGTGAAGCCACTAATCAATCAAGTTCTAGACTCTTTTTCATTGCTTCGTAAACCATATATGTAATGCTTGCAGCAGGAACAACCTTTAGAAGGTTTGGTAGAAGCCCTTTGTAGAGTGCTCTGTAACCTTCTTCACTTATTGTTCTCCTGAATACTCCTGACATGGAGGTTCTTGCTCGTTCCGCTTGCATTCTGTGTGACAGTGACATATATTTCATATAAGAAAATAACTTCAAATGCCCACAAGAAGTGATATATGCTTGTTGAGTGGAGTTTGTGCTGTGAGGGATAGAGAACAGGAGAAGCATATAGGCTATGGAATTACCTTGTTCTCACAACCTGCAAAGGATAAACACAGGTTGCTCCAAGAGCTCCTGAGATTGTTCCGCATCCTAGTTGCACGAGCGGACCTGGTTCTGAAGACCAAACCGAGCCACGTTTTATGAGTTTACGTTCAAGCATAATCAGACATAATGGGAATAGCAATTAAGTGATTTTACCAGCGTCTTGAAGAATATATGTCCTGGACAAGTCCTTTAATGTTTCATACGCAGCAAGGTCAATACCCGCATAAGGAATAATCCCGAGAAGAGAAGGGAAAAGACCTTTGTAAAAGGCGCGTGGACCCTCATGAACCAGTATGTCTTTGGTGAGCGTTCCAAGCCTGGGAACAACAACATCTGCTTGGCTTGTGCAAGTCTGCAACCGAGTTTTCACAAGATCCAAAGGGTATATAGAGGCTTGAGCCACTGCACCAGCCATACCTCCAGCAAAAAGTCTAGCTGTTGTGCCTATATCTGCTTTGTCTTCACCCATGTTTTCACCAATAGCGTTTTTGAAAAGCTCATATGCATAGAACTTGATGGCACTCTCTGGTGCTACCTTCACAATATTCAACCCGTTACCTCGAAAAAAACCCCTAACTCCATCCTGCTTCCATATCAACTTTATGCCTTCTCGGATTTTAGCATCAGTTTTCTGAATTTGCAAAAGAACTTTTAAGCGATCTAGAGGTGCAGTAGCAGTCCTAGAAGCTGCACCAGCTATGCCACCTGTGACAGCACTATTATGTTGTCAGAAAACTTCAAAACCAAATCATTTTACATTGTTCAGAGAAACTAAGCTCAAACAATTTAAGGAAGTCCACCTGCGATGAAATAGTTGCTCCTCTTTACATGTTTGCTGATGCCTTCCGGAATAACAGCTTGTTCTCCAATATCTACAAGGCATACTCTTTCCCAGTGATGGTATATATTTTCAATGGTAGCTTCATGAGGGTACAGCAAAAGAAAATCTCTCCATTCTTCAAACATTATTATTCCATCATTGTCCTTGTCAACATGTTCCACAAAACGAGCAAGCTCCTCATCATTTATCTCAATCCCTGCGAAATAGAAACTGTTGTGGCTTATAGGACGAAAACAGAGCATAAACAAAAAAGTGGTGGTCAATAGTTTCAATGTCTACGCGTAGAACTGAGACAAGATTTGAGCACAAGCCTTATTCTTAAATGCACAGAAATGACTCACTCAGGGTGTTAACTACGGTACACCAAAATGAAACCCAGTAGGAAGTCTTCATAAGTACTACAACAAGATAATTATATACTCAAATAACCAAAAACTATAAACAAATTATGTTTTACTTAACCACTCGGGTTCAAAAGAGTCTCATCTTAACTAATGTAATGATCATACATACATATAAATTAGCACAATCTTATCAACCTACACCGCATGCGAACCATAAATCTCAGTAACTATCATTCTCATCCTTTACTTTCCAAGATTACATCACAAGAGATAGTACAAACTTCTCCAAATCTATAACTCTCCTGCTAAAGACTAACTACTCCAATAATCTAACAACTAATGAACAACAATATGATGATTCTTGATCAAAATAAGCTCAGAGCATAAAGAACTTGTAGCATGTAAATAAAATTATACCAGCCTTCACAAGCGAATCCCATAGCCCCTCAGGAGAAATGCAACCATTATGCTCAACATCAATAGCTTGAAAGATTCTATACAACTCAAGCTCCTTATCATCCATATATCTACGAAACTCATGATAATCAACACGCCCATCTCGATTCGCATCACAAACCCTAAACAACTCCTTAGCGTATTTATACCCACTTGGGATTTGAAGCGCACACAAACCCTTCTCGATTTGAGCACAATCCAAGTAACCAACATTCTCAGAATCGAAGAAATTGAACAAGCTCCTGACTCGTAAATCTCGCTCTTCTCTCGTCTCACGGAGAGCTAAGAGAACATGATCCATTGAAACGGGTCCGGGTTTCTTAACCGGGTTGCAACAACCCTGTTTCGACGATTTCGTAGCTTCTATTTTGGTTGGTAAACCAACATGTTCCACGCCATGAGTCGTCGACATGATGATGATCAAAAAATCAGATTTTGAGTTTCTGGGTTTGTGATCATATCATCCTTGTATTCAGATCTGCAATGAATCTCCAGAAACGGTCACCATTGAAAACGCGTAACGTAGAGAGAATCTCAAATCCGTGATTCGAGTGAAGAAAGAAAGGATCTAAATTTGAAGAAGAGATTGGGGATTTGTGCTGATGCAGGTGAAGCTGAAGGAAGAAGAAGAGAGAGAGGTGTAGGAAGAAGAAGAAGAAGAAGGGGCCAATCTCTCCAATGGTGCGGAGTTGAGATTCTCATGGGATATTCTTCCAGTTTTCATTTATACGATTTTTTCATAAACTTTGTTTCGAAATATTTTAACTTAAAAAATGGAAAAACCTTTATTCGTATAACATATTTTATTATTTGCTAAAAGGTATGTGATTGTTGACACTTGACAGGTTCAAAGAGACTAGATTTTTCTTGACACACCTCCCGGAGCAGCATACATGGTCCAAATTTGAAAAAATTAATGTGCAATATCCCATGTTTAAAATAATGGTACTCAGGCTGGCCAATTTTTTTTTTTTTTTTAAATCAATGCGCTATAGTAACTTATTTTTAATGCATAATAATAGATAAACCAAGGGAAAATGGTCATTTAATTCTCCTACTATTTAAAATTGATATTTTTATTCTCGAACTTTGCTGTCAACAAATTAATTCCTCAATATGTAGTTGACTGGGCACTTTTGGACAAATAAAAAATCAACGTTAATTAGTTAACAGAGATGGTGATAACTAATTAACGTTGACTTTTTATTTGTCTAAAAATGTCTAGTCAACTACACATTGAGGAATTAATCTGTTGACAGCAAAGTTCGAAAATAAAAATGTCAATTTCAAATAGTAGGAGAATTAAATGACCATTTTCCCGATTAACCAACAACTTTTTTTTTAGATTTGAAAGATTTTAAATTTGTTTCCATCTATATATACATTTTTGAATGACTTTTAGCAAATAAATCCTGGAGTTGGACCTTATTTACGGATGAATGCCATTGACATTAATTATTTAAATTTGAAAAATATTAATTAAAGATATTACCAATACGATTTCGAGAATCATAAATTCATATCTTCCTTAATTTTCTGAGTCATTAATGTGATAATCTTTAGGAAATATTTCTCTGTAAAAAAAAAAATCTACATTAATGAAGGCATTAAAATCGACACTAACAATTAAATTATTTAGATGTTCAATTATTTTAAGATTCTTATATCTTATTTGATATTTTTTTTTTAATATCTCATTCTTTAATTACTGCGTTTAGAATTTATTGGTTGTTACCTATTTTTTGGTGAAATTTATTGGTTGTTACTTAATTAGTAATTATGGTGTGTTTATTTTAGTTAATATCTAATTTAAAGGATTTGTTTTCTTTTATTATTAATAAACGAATAACATGTATAGAAATAAAAGATTTTTTTTGCGACTCCATAATAAAAATATTAAACTTTTATTTTCTACATTTCTTACACATAATATCCTCTTATTCAATAACAAAAAATATATATTACATATTTTTAAAAATATTTATAATATTTAAATTATATAAAAAATTTGTAATATTAATATTATTTCAACTCTATACAAATTTAATATATATGTATATATATCTTATGGGAACCATTTAAAAGAAATTTTTAAATTGACTTGAATTATATAGCTTTTAAATAAAAGTATTATTAAAAAGAAAAATAACTAAATAATGTTTAATTTCACGGGACGGGTAATATGATGGGACGGGTTTGGGTTGATATTTATAAAAGATCGTATACCACGGGTGAAATCCTAAAATTAACAATCAAAATAATCTATCAAACAAATTACATTTTGATTTTTTAAGAAAATATAGCTCCGCGGTGTACCGCGGGTTAAAATCTAGTTAACGTTTATTTTGCAAAACGTATTTCCTCATCTACGTAGACAATTACATGTGTAGTCAAAAAGACTTTGATACGATATTAACAACGTTTCATTTTTAACAAACTCGAAATATTCGCTAGGATCCAAAGATAATGTTCTCGGTGAAGATATGATTCTATTCAAATAAAGATACATGGTCGTTTTTATTTATGTGTTTCATCAAGTGACTACACCATTGAACAATGGGTAAGTGTTGTTGTTGATATCGCCTCCTCCATACTTAAAAGGATCAAAAGAGAGTTCTTGATAGCTGTTGAGGCACAAAATGTTAATTATTTGATAAAAATATGGTTATACTTGTAAGAGGGTAAGAGATCATTCTGTTAAATGCATAGAAGTGAGGGTCTTAGACTCTTAGCCATGTAACCAAAACACACTCATAAGATAATCTAGAAATAGTATATTGGGTGGAAAGAATATAACTTCAAACAACAAAACCATATCTGACTAAAATTTGTTTTTTTTTTTCATATCTCCCACGATGTGATGTTCTCGAAGAATTTTTTTTATAGTTATTTTCATCGTTCTTTTTCAACGGTAGCTCTATAGTAGATAATGATTTACAGGCTCATACACCAAGATACTGTAGAAGAAAAGAGTAGTGGTAATGACTAAAAATAAGATACTTTTATAGTTCCATCATGAAAAATATGAAAAAAAAAACCAAATCTTAGGCAAGTATGTTTATGTTGTTATAAATTACATTCTTCACCCTAATATACTATTTCTATACTAGATTATGGGTGTGTTCCATACTTTTTTTTTTGATAAACCCTAGTGTGTTCCATACTTAAATGGACTAAAAGAGAGTTCTTGATAGATTTTGAGTCACAAAATGATAATTATTTGATTAAATTATTGGTTATACTTGTAAGAGGTTAAGAGATTACTTGAAGGATAACTAGTCTATAGCTAATGTTTTAAGTGAATGAGCATTGTGTTTTATTTTTGGTGTGATTGAATGAGCGTTGTGTTAAATGAATAGAAGTGATGTTGTTAGCTATGTAACCAAAACACACCCATAAGCTAATATAGAAATAGTATATTGGGTGGAAATAACGTAACTTCGGCAAAAAAAAACATACATGACTAAAATTTGTTTTTCTTTTTCTTTTTCATATCTCCCACGAGGAGATGCTTTAGAAGAATTGTTTTTCAGTTATTTTCATCATTCTTTTTTCAACGGTGACTCTATGTATGAGGCTGTAAATCATATCTATAGTAGACCTTGTTCAAAAAATCGCTAGGCGTTAATCGGGCGCTCGAGCTGGGCCTAGCGATTAATCAGAGATTACACGGAAATTAATCGGGATTAATTTGAGGGTTTTTATCTAGTTTTGTGGGTATATATGAATTATTTGTTGACAAAGAATATAAAGTCGGCTTGGTGTAGTGGTTTCAGCAGTCTAAATGCCTTTGTTCGCCTGAGTTCGAGTCCCCAGATCATGTTTTTTGCTCTCTTTTTAACCCTTCTTTTAATGAAGGGTAAAACAGACATTTTATTATCGTTTTCTTCACAGACCTTGACGACTTTCTAAACCTAATAATGGCGGCTGCCCGTTTTTTATACATTTGCATCATTTTTAACTCATTTTTGTTCTTTTTTTTCTCCAAATATGATAGATCTGACATGTATCATAGGATATTTAACCATAAACTACAAAAAATTGTTGTTCTCCGATTAATTCTCCGATTTGGACAAATCCCGACGGTTACCTACCGCCGAGCGCTTAACCGGCGCTTAGGCGGCCGCGGAGGCCGCGTTTTCGAACAGGGATAGTAGATAATGATTTATAGGCTCATACACCAAAATACCATAGAAGAAAGAATGGTGGAAATGACTAAAAAGAAGATGCTTCTACAGTCCCATCGTGGAAAATATGAAAATACAAATGTCTAGAACAAAGATGTTTCTATAACATCTAGATGTGACAAATGTAAACCTTATTATCCTTTGAGAGATATCTTACCATGCATCTCTTTTCTTTTGGATAACATCTAATCCAAAACTAGGCAAATCACTTGACACCAAATTTTAGTTTGCTTAAGAGGCGTAATATGATGAAAAGATATCCACCGAAAGATAACAAGATTGATATTTTTTTATTTTTATTTTTTTTTCTGCAAAGAACACTTATATTGATTGTATACGATCAAAATACATGAGTTCAGTCAACCAAATTGGTGGATTTACACAATCAGAATAAAATGTTCTATTTAAACAGCCTTTTTTTGCTAGAGAATGAGCTACTTTATTACATAACCGGTTTGTATGAACAAAGGAAACATCCCTAAACTTTGCTTTCCAAAAGAGAATATCTCGGTGCAGTCCATCAATTGCTATATCATTGGAGACACCATTGATGATGTTAATTAAAACCTCGCAGTCTCCTTCAAACATAACTGCCGTAAATCCCCTTAACCATGTTTGTTGTAATGCAAAAAGTAGAGCGTGCCCCTCAGCTTCAAGCGGTGATCGTGCTTGGTGTAATGTTGCTGCTCCCCAACATTTAGAGAAACCATTGCTGTCCCGAATGATCCATCCTCCCGTCACGTGACCCGAAACAGAATTAAACCCGGCATCATAATTGCATTTAATAACGTGAGTAGGAGGACGGGTCCAATTGGTATCAATGATCGTATCCCGACCATGCAAAGGAGTAGCGTTCAAGCCAGTTGTTTCGATCCACTCCCTGATGTCTGTTTTGGCTTGTAAAGCACTCTTAGAAGGGTTTTCTCTTATCTGATTAAAGATGAAATTATTACGTGATTTCCAGATATGCCAAAGTGACCACCAGGGTAGTAGTTTTTGATGTCTTGAGCTGCCTTGAGAATCATAAAAATCTAATAAAGAATTCAAATTTTCCTCACAGTCATTGGAGAAAGAGTTTATAGTTATAGAAGGGATATTGACAAGTCGCCAAACCATCAATGAAAAAGAGCACTGGAACAGAGTATGACTTATGTTCTCTTCTGAGATTTTGCATCTTTGACAGATTCTATTTATTTGTAAACCTCGAGAAATTAGTCGATCTGCTGTCGCCAAAGAACGAGTAACTGCTCGCCATAGGAAATGTTTGATTTTGGGTAGGATAGGTAATTTCCAAATCCTGTTCTTCAATACAACAGAGCCAGCCGGGGCATCAATGGGAGGCTCGTCGTCAAAAGGATCGTGTGTTGCCAACCAATAGCCCGTTCTCACCGTGTACTCACCTGATTTGTGATAGTGCCAAACCAATTGATCATGTGTCTCCAACCGAGGCAGATAAATATTTTGAACAGCCTCTCATATAACAAGATTGATATATGTCACTAATATATGCAAGAGAGGGTTCCCAAGTTCCTAAGTTCTAGGCGGTCACCAAACTACCGAACATGAGGATTACAATTGGTAAGGGTAGAATTATTATTCGGAATCTGAGATTCGATCCGAGATCTACTCTGATCTACTCCAAAAAATCGGATATCCCGGATGGTGGATCCGGATAAAAAATTCTCGGCTTTGGAAAAAAAAAAATCAGATATCTAAAGCCGGATCCTTCAGTTTTATTTTATTATATTATTCATATTTAAAACATATTAAGATTTATATTAAAATTTGATTAAAATAAATTTTAAATATTTTAACAATATTAGATTTTATATTTTCTAAAAAGATATCATATAATTTTTATCATTATTTTTAATATTTTGATTTTTGGATGAATCCGAATCCAGATCCGAATATCCGCTGATATCTTGATGTTTGGACGGATATCTGAAGTCCGGATATTCAGAAGCCACAGATCTGGATCAGGATATTCAAAAGTCGCGTCTGGATTCAGATATTATGAACATTTTGGATATCCTAATCCTTTCCATCCCTAGCGATTGGTGAGGCATCAAAAAAAATCGAGTCGAGGCTTTTTGATGAAATAGTTTTTATGAGGTCTTATAACACTCACCTGGACAAAACTAATTCGCTATCTGGAGGATATTCTTCACAAGATGATCTTTCAAATGATAACCATCTTGAAATCTCTCTTGGTCTGGAAGACCATTGATTCCAATTCACCACATTCATATCTATGTTCCTGCCATCATTCAATTTGATTCTCAATCACCACGTTCATTTGTATTACCCTTAAACCGTATAAAAAACTAGAAGATCATATATGTGTATATATATTGATTTTACGAATCCAATCTCACCTGATCTCATGGCTAGGTCGTATGTGAAACACGGTGCATACTGTATATCTTCTCATCGATCGTATTTATTTCTTCACTTCTTACGTTCCCGCTCCCTCGCCCTCTCTCCCTCTCTCTAGGTGTTGGATGGTCTTCCAAATCTCAAATAAAAGAAAATAATCCATCTTCCAAATCTCTAGGTGCTCGGACTCGTTTCCTATCCACTTGTTTTTTTTCTTATCTTTCTTTGACTGATATTCACATCTTATTTTACCATTTATTGGATTTTATTTTCATATCCTAGCGGGATTTTTTTATCTCATTTGACCGATTTTTCCTTAATTGTCAGATTTTTTTTTAATGTGGCTTCCCTTTTTGTGCCTTCCTCTTTCTCCCTGTTCAACTGAATTATCTTTTCAACTTATTTTTTCCTCTTGCATTGGTCAATACTATTTCTTATTTCGAGTCCAACAATACCCGTCTTTATTATTTTTGTTTAGCCCAAGCAAATATGAATCGTTAGCCCATCATTCCGATCCACTTGACTTTCCCATCTTGATAACCTGACCATCGAAGTCCAGTTCAAAAAAATTCTTTTTTCTTTAGAGATAACGATCTATTTCCCCACAAGAACTATCACATTGCACCAGATAGAGCCAAGCTTTCAAACTTTTGTTTGCAGATATCTAGCATTGAGCCTTAGTTTGGGATTTCTCTAGTGTGATGTGATAGTCTCGTGAGAAATAGATTGTTAATCCTTTATTTAACCATAGTTTGGTCCAAAATATTACTTTATGAACAATTGTTAATCCACATATCAAGGTTGAGATGTTACAAATTAGTTCAAATGCCCTGAACATTTTGGACTAACATTCAAATGTCGTGGCCTAATCTGATTTAATGGAACTATCAAGAAAATTCACCCCTTTTTGCATAAATAGTACCGAAGAAAAAAAGGACAAAAAAAAAGGTGATAGTAAAATTTAGGACGTTGGTACCGTTGAGATCTTAATCTTGACAACTGTTTAAACCTAAATAACCATGATAAAATCTCTATTTTTGACAGTCCACAACTCTCCTCACATTCACCGGAAAGTCGGCTTTTTCATACCTGCACAAATGAAGTGTGTTGAATTCATACATTTGACTTCTACGTGTGCTAAATCATACATGCACTTGGTTATGAGTTGTCTTTGCATATTAGAGGTCATGGGTTCGAGACCTAAAATGTCTATTTTTTTGAAATTTTGATTTTAAGTAAAACGACGTCGTTTATGTTGACGTTGTATACGTGTAATCCACGTCACTACGATTTCACGGTGGGGTTAACAGTGTTAAATATTTTGCACGTTTTTGTAAGATTTGGCACAAAAAGTTAACTTCGGGGTTTGAAATTCAAATTTCTTAAAAGTGCATGTATGATTTAGCACACGTAGAAGTCAAAAGTATGAATTCAACACACTTCATCTTTGCAGGTATGAAAAAGTCGACTTTCCCACATTCACCATTGCTGCAGGAAGAGTAATACATACACAAAATTCAAGAGGCTTACCTTTACCAAACTTGTCCTGGAACTTGATAGATTTTTAAGGCATCCATATCTTACAAAGGCCGGAGTGAAATTATTGGTTCCACGGTATCGAATCGAAAACTTGGCATATATATATATATATATATATATATATATATATATAGAATCAAACCACAATCACATGATACTGATATTACTATCAAGAAACTTCAACAAACAAGAGTACAAGACACAACTTTGTAATTATCTCAACGTCAATGGACCTTCTTCACGGCCTGGTTCTTTATTAATACAAGAGTAAAAGTAATGGTTGCTACGATTTGATATCTCTTTTCAGATACTTCATATCATAACGTATTTTCAGTTTGTTACTTCTGTAAAGAGGAGTTTATGTTTACTGGTTCCCTGAAATAGGAGCATCACGGCCTCTCTTGAAATCGTCCCAGCCTTTGACCCAGGGCTGTCCAGCCGCTGCACGTGTCTCTGGTGCTGCATGCTTGTTCAGATTCTTCATAACTTTCTCGTGTAACGCCGAGAACACCTTTAACATCACAACAAGGATTTGTTTTAATCATTGAAGTAAACAAAACAAGACTGTTTAAACGTAGGCTCAACTAAAGAGATTGTGGTTACCGGATTAGAGCTCACTTCCTCCGGAGGCTGTTCCTGTTCAGTTAGCCATTTCCAGAGATCAGGGTTTTCCTGCATAGAGCACAAAAATGAATTAACAAATAGCAATAAAGACTGAATCCAATCATCTTACAAATTCATGATTCCCTCTTTGAGGTCACTATGAACAGAATCAAGGTTTCACATCTAGTTACCGCAGAAGAGCCAATACTGTGCATGTTCTCTAAACTGATATCAATTGAGAATAACATACCCTAACTCTTATATGGATCATTTCAAGCTTAGATCACAGAAACAGCCTCAATCTAGCTAAACAATTCCTCCATACACTTATATGGATCATTTCAAGCTTAGATCACAGAAACAGCCTCAATCTAGCTAAACAATTCCTCCATACAAGTAATTTAATGAAACATACCAAATTGAGGACATGAATTAGGGATTTAACACCATTTTCGTCCATGGAATCAACATTCTCCTCAACCCAATTCCCCAAAACAAGATCAAGTTCCAAAAAACCTCTTTGCTTGCTCCTATACAACAATCTATCACCAAAACCCCAAAACTATCAATTCACAAACATTTGATTTTTCCAAAAAAACGTAAAAAAATCCAAAATTAAACCATACCTGTTGATCGTTCTTCTCTTATTCTCTTCGTTCGAGAGATCAATATCAAAATTCTGGGCAGAAGCAGTGTTCCCACAGAAGAATCTTGTCCCCGAATCAACTCCATTCCTAAAACAAGATCAATCCCACAATTTCAGGCGTGTTAAAGAACAGAAAAAGATCGTTATTATTACGGTGGAGGAAAAGTTAATAGTACCGGAATATAATCCGGTTAGCGGCGGCAGGAATGACGGAGCGTCGGCCAACCACGGCGGTGGAGCGAATGATCCGGTGAACGTTAATCAGAGCTCTTCGGGTAGCCATTTTTGTTTTGTTTTCTTTCTTGTCGCTGCGAATGAAGAAAGCAAAGTTCTGTTCTGTAATGAAAGTGGGTACTTATGGACTCATTAATGGGCCTATACTTGACGTGGCCTTCTCTTGATCGCATAGGATTATGACTACATTTTTTTTTTTTTTTTTGGCTTTACTATGTAGAAATTGATATCGAACCGAAAGTCGACAAATATCTTGAGAAATAGAACAACAAAATCTATTAGATAATTTGATAGTTCATTCCATTTTATGCGCGAGTTATAAATTGTAGTACGAGATTTCATTTAATTTTTTTTTGTCCATTGTTCTGATCTTAGTTTTTTTACAAATTATGGTTTTTTAAAATATTGAAATGAAAATTTTGTAAAAATTATAAAATGATGGCAAGTATTTCAACTCCAATTTTTAAATGGTTTTTAAACCGCAATCAAAAGATAATTTTATTACCTCTATACTAGAGAAAATCACTAATACATCGAGCCAACCATTTAGTTAAATAGAACAACCAACGTTTATCCATTTGGTTTTAATTCCGACCAAATCATGTGATTCAAATACTCGTTTAAGCATAATACTGCCTAACCCACTTATCAAATTATTCCACAACAATTGACTTGCATAAGGAGATTTCTATCCCATATATATTAATTGAGAAGCATTTTAAATAAAAAACCTTACCTTCACGTGTGATTTACAAGACTGCCATGTTGACATGTCGCAACCAGAGAAACTCTGAGCAAACTTAATAATTGTTCAATATTTACTAGACTAATTACATATACTGCTATTAGTGGTACTTATGCATATTTTTCCTCTATATTTAAGAGATTAGCAATTAATAAAGGAAATTAATTAATAAAAACTATAAATATTGACGAAACAAGTAAAAAGTACATAGCATAAATCATGATGAACAATATATAATATAAATGTTTATTATATGTTTTGTACTTATATTTTTTTATATGTTTTATAAAAAACATTTAGAATTTTAACATATATGACATTCTATTTTTTGTTATAAATTACAAAACATCTAAATGTATATGTGAGCCCATATGTTTCTTAAATATATTTGGAAAATAGTTTTACATAAATTAGTTAGTAACATTTCATTTATTACACATTCACTATGAACAATATTTAATATTAATCTATGTTAAAAATGTATCCGCTTACTCATTCTTTTCAAATTTTTACCCTATCAATTTATTAAAACTTTTACACGGTTTATTCAATTTAATTAGTCATTTACTCATTTTAGTTACAATTTATTTACAACCCAATACCTTATCGTAACAATATAAATTGATTCATAAAATGAGGGATTTATCGTAACAATCGTAACAATTTATTTACAACCCAATACCTTATCGTAACTAACTACATAGAATTATCAAGAATAATAAAGGATAATAAAATTTTATTACGTTTAAAATATAATTATTCATACTCTTTTCAGTTTTTATATTGAATTGTTTCCAAAATAAAATCTTAATTAAAATACAAAAAATATTCGAATATATTTCAGAATTATAGGAATGATATTTCAAAAAAAAAATTTGGTCAATATTTTAATTTAAAATCTTATTCCAAATATGGAATATCCTAATTCCTAACTAATAAAATCTCCAAAATATATGAGTTACTAAATCATATTCAAATATTCACACTTATATATCAAGTAATAATATATAATCGGTTTCCAAAAAATTGTTTATATATTATCATATAACTATTTCTCCCCGCACATAGTGCGGGTAAATCATCTAGTTTATTTAATAATCCAACAGAGGTAACATTCTCTTGCATAATGATAGAACAGAGATATAAAAATCCAAAATTATAAAAAAAGTTTTTGTTAAACTTTAAAATACAAATACATATCAAAACCAGAATAAGTGCTAGATGAGAGTGTGTGAGCCTGAGCGATGCAAATAAATTTTATCATAAAGTGAGAGATGCAACGTGACATGCATGTGGGTCATATATAGTGAGAGTCGAGATACTCTTAAATAAGATTGAATTTTCCATTACGGATTTTAAACCTCGACAAAACCAAACGGTCCTATAAATAGAAATTAAAACAAGACAACTTTGGTTCGTATAGAAAGGCCACACTAGGCTCCAGCTAATTATGTTCCCATAACAGATTGTATAACTAAAAATAGGAATTATATGAATTTGAAATGAGAGGCCACAAAAAATTTACGCAGAAAATGGGGGATTGCACCTTTTGACCCACAAAAAGGATGAGAAAATTACGTAAGAGGGAGATGAGAACGACGACGAAGCTCTGTGTTCGTTCGTGCCTCCTCTTGTCGAAAAATAAAACAAACTTAGGATCGTGAAAGAGAGAAAATAAGGAGAAATATGGTAGGAAGCAAAGAAAAATCGAAAGAGAAACGAGATAAGAGACTCCAAGAGATCTCCCTCCTACGTACAATTCCCTACTCTGATCACCAGAGGTATCAATTCCCATTCTAAATTTTATTTTCCTTAACGTAACCTCTTGTATGAAGAAATTTGGTGGTTTGGATCCGCTAGTGCATGTAGCATTGTCACATATATATACAGGGTCCTTGAGCGTGAAACATTTTATGTGTTGATTTTTATGAAATTTTGCTTATAAAAAAAGTTTGTATCCCTCTCATTATAAGGAAGAATTACGTTTAGGTCTAATCAAGACATATAAACTAGTTTACTTGTACAAGCTTATCGTCCAATAGATGCAATTATGAAATTCTTGTTTCCATTGCATTTTGATTATTTGATCTCTCTTGATGTTACATGAAATTCTTATATATGAGATTCATTCGATCTTTCTTTTTTTTGGTCTTTGTTCCTAAAAAAATATTGGTTTTGATTCTTATGGGGGATTGTTTAGGTGGTGGACCTCTGAAACCGTGGCGGTGGTAACAGGTGCAAATAGAGGGATAGGATTTGAGATGGTGAGACAATTGGCTGGACATGGATTAACAGTTATTCTAACATCAAGAGACGAGAATGTAGGCGTGGAAGCCGCCAAGATCCTTCAAGAAGGTGGATTCAATGTTGATTTCCACCGCCTCGATATCTTGGACTCTTCCTCAATTCAAGAGTTTTGCATATGGATTAAAGAAAAATATGGATTGATTGATGTTTTAGTAAGTTTATTCATTAATTTATATCACATTTGAATTTGATGACATATAGGCTTTTATCTTGATGAGTTATGATGTGAAATATTTTTATGTTGTAGATAAATAATGCAGGAGTAAACTACAATGTTGGATCAGATAACTCCGTTGAGTTCTCGCATATGGTTATATCTACCAACTACTATGGTACCAAGAACATAATCAAAGCCATGATTCCATTGATGAGACATGCTTGTCAAGGAGCTCGTATTGTCAATGTCACTTCAAGGCTCGGTAGATTAAAAGGCCGACACAGTGTACATATATACATCTATATATCTCTCTAACTCGATTCTTATTCCTTTAAAATTATGAAAGAATTTTGACCTAATTCTCTTCAACAGAAACTTGAGAATGAAGCCGTGAGAGCGAAGCTTATGGATGTGGATTCTCTAACAGAAGAAATCGTTGACAAAACAGTCTCAGAGTTTTTGAAACAAGTGGAAGAAGGAACATGGGAATCTGGAGGTTGGCCACATTCTTTCACAGACTACTCTGTCTCGAAAATGGCGGTGAATGCATACACAAGAGTACTAGCAAAAGAACTATCTGAGAGACCAGAGGGAGAGAAAATATATGCAAACTGCTTTTGTCCCGGTTGGGTGAAAACCGCAATGACGGGTTATGCAGGGAACATCTCAGCAGAAGATGGAGCTGACACTGGGGTTTGGCTTGCATTGCTTCCTGATCAAGCTATCACCGGAAAGTTCTTTGCTGAGAGACGTGAGATCAATTTCTAAAGAGAAGATTGGAATGGTGTTCTACAAGAGTTGATACTGAAGTTAGTTTTTAGTTTGATTCCTTAAGATACAAGAGTTGATATGAAGAACCATTTATCTATGAACATCTTTAGATTCTTCTCTTCTTTTCCTTTTTTTTTCTGTTGTCTTTGTGATTGTGATCAGTTTTTGGTTTATAAATATGTTCATAGTGATATAATTGACCGTTTTCTTTGGCTTTTAAAAATAATTATTAATCTCGTTATGTTCAATAGAACCTTTTGTAGTTGCAGTTTTATATGCTCTTACAAGTTACAATCACTTATGTATATGTTAAATTCCAAATCTAATTATTATCAATCTCGTTAAGTATTTCGGTTCGGTTCGGTTCAGTTTGGTTTGGTTAGAACCCCCTAAAAACCAAGTGAAGAAATAAGAAGGTTAGAGCATCATTATAGGGAGGATCTTAGCAAAATTTTAGCAAAATCTTAGAATAAAAGTGATTACATTTAATCAATTTTCACCTTTAACACTAACAGACGTTCCTTAGCTAAGGAACAAAAGTTGGCTTAAGAGACGTCCACGTGGCACGTGATCATTGGGTGCTATTTTTTCCTTTCTCTCCCTCTCACTGAAATCGCGATTTGCGACAGAGAAGAAACCAAAGTCGATTTGCGAATTTCAACTTGAATCGGAGGAATCTCAGACCGCTGGCCGTCGTTCTTCCGTTTGGCCATCATCTCCACCGACTCCGGTTGTTCACGGCGTCTTCGGTTCACCAACCCAGCGAGGTTGGGTTGCGAAATCGGGGAGAAAGTCACCGGATCTCCCTCCACACTCCGACTTGGTAAATCCCTAAATTCATTTCTCTCTTTTTCTGCTGCTGGTTTTTGCTGCTGGTTCGATTTCTTATATGGTTACTTCTGGTGGATTCTTCAGCTTCACTGCTTTCTGGTAAAGTCACCTTTTTTTTGTTCTGTTGATTAGAGTTTAAGATATTGAGTTCTTGGATTAGTGTGGAGTTTTAGATGAATCGTATAGATCCAATCCCGAGAAAGTTGTGTCAGAATCTGAACTCTTTTTGTTACCTCTGGATTTTAGTGTTTAGGATTTTGAAGCAATTTTGAGTGAGTTTTAGACAAGTGTGGCTTTATTTGTGTATTGCTTCATGATTGTGGATCGATCTAGGATAGTTGTGTATTGCTTCATGATTGTGGTTCTTTTGTTATTTGAAGTGCAAAGATCTTGAAAACATCTGATATGTGAAATCTTTGATTCTGTGACAATTTAGCATTCATTCTCAAGCATATGTAGAGGTCTTTTCGCGTGTTTGTTATCGCCTATATGATCTTACAATTGGAAGATTTGGTTGCAGCTATCTAATAGCAGCAATGGGTTTGCAAGTCATATGGAGTTTCGGTCTTGCTATACTAGACACATTCGCCTTAGTGAGAAAGAAAACGCTTCTTAGTCCGGTTTTAGTCAGCCTATTTGTAGTTGGAGATTGGGTAAGAGTAGACCCTCTCTCTGTCTGTCTCTCCTCTCTAGTAAATCAAACAAAGATCATCAAAATGCTAATCATTTTGTATTTTCGGGTTTAGGTAACATTGACATTGTCATTAGCAGGAGCATCATCAAAATGCTAATCATTTTGTATTTTGGCGATTTAGGAAGCTGCAGTTTTGAAGCAGAGTGTTGGAAATACCAACTCTCTGTAGCTTTAGCTTTCCTTTGTTGGATCACAGTCGCCATTACACCATTTTGAAATTTTTGATTCTTTGTTTTGTTAATAGAATACCATTACACCATTTTTAAACTCTCAGTGTATAAAGATTACTCTTGTTTATGAAATTATGAAAAAATGCTCTCATTTTTATTAAATTCTGTGGGACATTTTCAATTATGGATTATTGTACTAAAATAGATAGTATCTTACGTTTATAGGCAAGGCAAGATTGTGAGCTAATAGGCAAGGCAAAATGTGATTATGAATCTTTGTTTTGCATTTGAGAAGTTGTTGATGTGATTATGAACTCTCCAAACACCAATTACACCAAATATACCAAACACCAATTACTTTGCTCCAATACATCATATATGTTAAAAATTTATGTCATGTATGTTATAAATTGTATCTCATGTATGTTTTAATATTTTTAATTTGCAACAATTATTAAATTTTCTATAATTATAAATTTTATTTTTATATTAATATTTTTTTTCTAAGAACCACATGTTAAGAGCCTACCATTAATCACATAAAAATCTTAACTCAAAAATACTATCTCTTAACAATCACTTTTACAAATAAATTATTTAAATATTACTAAGATCTATTTCTAAGAAACTACCTATAATGATGCTCTTACACGTGGCAAACAATCTCACCACTGGTTCGGAGAAACGAAAACGTCGATCGTCACAACCTTCCTCCTCCTGCTCTTCCTCTTTCTCTAATCGGCAAAATTTTCTGCTCCTGAGAAACAAACAGATACTAAAGATGGAATCTTTGAACTAACTTCGAAACCTTTTAATGGGTACTGAGTCGGGTTCGGATCCGGAATCGAGTTCAAACGGTTGGAGCCGTGCTCGTGGTCTAGTGGTCAAGACTCTGGTTTTAATTGGCGGTGCTCTTCTCATCAAGCGTCTCACTAAATCCACCACTCGTAGAGATCACGCTCGTGTCGTCTCTCGTTCTCTCACCGGAGAGAAGGTTTTTAAACCCACAATCTCAATGCTTACACTTAAGGATTTTTGACTATAAATTTCTGATTTTGAGGTTTTTGTTTACATGGTTTTGAAGTTTACAAGGGAGCAAGCGTCAAGAGATCCTGAGAATTACTTCAACATAAGGTTAATGATGTTCTTCTTCTCAAACTTATGATGCTCTTTAGTGGAATTTAGACCTTGATGTTCTATTTGGAAGTTGGTTCAGGATTGAAACTGTTATATCTCTGTCTCTAGTTTGTTTCTTGGCATCTGAGTTTGGAATTGTTGTGTAGAATGCTGAGTTGTCCTGCTGCTGAAATGGTGGATGGTTCAGAGGTTTTGTATCTCGAACAGGTGACAGATCTTTTACTTCTTCGTTGTGTTACGGTGAATGATGTAAATGTGTTTTTCTCTTCATGTTTAAGCCATTTTTCACTCATTTCTTCAGGCATTTTGG
Organism: Arabidopsis lyrata subsp. lyrata; assembly: GCF_000004255.2. Taxonomy (NCBI): domain Eukaryota; kingdom Viridiplantae; phylum Streptophyta; class Magnoliopsida; order Brassicales; family Brassicaceae; genus Arabidopsis; species Arabidopsis lyrata. Next base: position 14,294,851 of record NW_003302548.1, on the reverse strand, counting down.
AGGACTCCACAGAAACCGTTTCGACAAGTATGCAATCATTCCCTTCACGGTTTATCTCTTGATTGATTCAGTTAGGGAAGTGTATTATTGTGTTGCTGAAGTCTTATGTATCGTTTGCTTATTTTGGTTGCAGAGATTATATATGGTTAAACCGTGTCCGAAAGAGCTAAAATGTGATGTCGAGGTGAGTATGAGTTGTTGAGATCTTCTTATGTATTCTAATGCAACAGAGTTTGACGCAGTGTTATTCCAGGTAAGTTCATATGCGATCAGAGATGCTGAGGAATACAAAAACTTTTGTGACCGACCTAAGGACCAACGCCCACTTCCTGAAGAAGTTATTGGTGTAAGTCTTAAGGTTTTGTATCGATTGAGATATCTGGTTACTGGAAATTAAGCTTATAATGGACTAAACTAATAGGATATTGGGGAGCATTTGACAACTATACACCTCAATTGTTGTGACCGTGGGAAACGATGCTTGTACGAAGGCTCAACTTCACCTGGTGGATTTCCAAATTCATGGGTAATGTTCTTATAAGAAAAATCACTGTATATCGGTTTTTACACTCTTCTTCTTCCACACAAAAACTCTTGACGTTTCTTTCTTGGATTGTAGAACGGGGCTAGCTATTGTACTTCAGATCTTGCAGTTCTTAAAAACAATGAGATACACCTCTGGGATCGCGGCTTTGATGAGAATCGAAACCAGGTACATCCCATCTTCCTCACACTTATTGGATTGTTTCAAGATGTCACGACCAACAAATTCTCAAAAAAGCTCATCTCAAATGTTTTGGTTTTGGGACATGGCAGGTTTGGGGACCAAAGGAAGGACCGTACGAGTTCAAGCCAGCGACATCATCCAGCATCAACGAAAACTTGTCTGCTTTGAACATCCTTTATCAATCTTCAATTGATAAACCAATCCAAGGGTCCCTCATCTTGCAAGATTAGCCAATTTTCACTCCTTTTCTATTGTCTAATCTCCTCTGTATCACACTTAGCCTCTTTATTCATCTCATCTCAGCCACTTTCAATATAGTTTTGGTACATAGAAAGCTCAATACTTTACTTCATTACAGTGGTTAACAAGTCGAAGATGAATGTTTATACAAAACAAAAATATGATTTCAAAAGCAGAATGTAGCTTCTCTTGATGCAGCATTCATGTGGTGTTGTTGACATACAAGTAAAGAGCCGCGAGAGCCAAAACTCCAACCGCAATTGCTATAGGCAAAGCCTTCCTGCGTGATTGCCATAAGATAACTATAAGAAACAGAGTAACAAATATGTGAAATTGATGAGAAAGGAGGATCCTTTATATACCCGACAGCTTCGTCTCTTTGGAGCTCAGCTTTTCTGGCCTTCCTCACATCTTTGTCGTTGACATTCTTGCTCACATCAGGCATGTAGGGTCTAAAACGCCGTTTAGGAGCAGCACACACTGCAAACAAAACCTTGATCCCATTTGAAACCAAACACAATCCCAACTAGTCAAAGCAAACTTACTTGTCGATTCTTTAAACATGAATCACTATACCTGGACAGAAATAGTTGTCAGGTAACTTATCAAATGGAGTTCTATCATTGTAAATATACCTGCAAAATCAAAGAGAAGGAGATAGATAAACAAACTTTGTATGTTAGAGATAATCAAGAAGAGAGAAAGAGAGATCAAGATGGAAACAGACCCGCAATCACGGCAAATATAGGCTTGCTTAGAGGAGACACGCATGGAGAATCTAGGAGCAGAGGATGAAGATTTGGAAAGAGACTTCTTGTTGCCAAGTAGCCTCATCGAGTAATAAGGCAAGAAAGATGATCTGTGGAGGGTTGGAGGTAAGACCACGGAGGATCTTCCGGCGTAAAGAGTCGTCGGAGGAAGCTGCATCGCCATTTTGAGAAAAAGTGTGGTGGGATCAGAGTCGGAGAAGGAGAGGAAAGTGATAAGAAGGAAGAGTGTAGAATACAAGAGCTGGAGAAAGATGTGGAAGAGTGTGCTCCTCACAAGCCCTCTCACTCGCCACGTCAGATTTATTTTTTTCACTCACCACGTCAGATTTGTTTTTTTTTTTGGTTTAATATATTTGTTGTTGTTCTTATTGCTTAATTTAGATATTGATCAATGATTAATTTGCACATCAAATACATAGCTAAATTTCTATTAAAAATATAAAAAATCTACTGATGCTAATTAACTTATCATTTTGACACTTCAATATAGATTATTTACTTTTAGCATATATTCAATATATATATTTTACTCTAAAGGTGTTTGAGGTTTTTGGTACACATATTAAGAATCTATATAAATTTTCTAATCTTTTTTTAAATCAAAATCTTTTTTTTATACTAAAATATCAATTATCATTAATTAATAGAACATATTTAGAGTATAATCACCAATCGGAAAACTTTACCATCTTATTTAAAATAAAGTGTTAAATGTTTAGAAAAAAATAGAAAGTTTTTTTTTTTTTTTAAAGAATATGGTTTTTGAAAAAATGTAAAGTTAAAAAAATTGGAAAATGTAATAAACAAAAAAAAAAAGAAATGAAACTTACTATAGAAAGATATTCAATAATGATGGGTAAATAATTATTATAAATTATTAAAATTTTAAACTAAATTTTTCTAATATATATTAAAATTATTCATCATGATTTTCAATATTTTCTACAAATCAATTCACGAGACTATTTTATTGCTGATTTAGATTTTAGGTTATTCACTTTGATGTGGATCATAATCTAGTTTGTCTACAAAAAGAGTAGTGCCCAAGAGCGTCGAAGTTAAAAACCCTAATTTCTATTTGAAAACAATGACGTCGATATCTGATCTTTCACAGGATTTGGTAGAGGAGATATTGTCTAGGGTTCCAATGACTTCTCTAGGAGCAGTGAGATCAGCTTGTAAACTATGGAACACTTTTTCCAAAGCATTGTGGTAAAGCAGCTAAGGAGATTATGGTAGTCATGATGTATCATTTTGAGGCTTATTTAATGAGCATCAATCTCCATAACCATAAAGACTTGGTAGATCCATTTATAAAGAAAATAGGTAAACTTAAACACGTCAAAATATGTGAAGTATTTCACTGCAACGGCTTATTGTTATGCGTCACTCATGAATATAAGCTCGTGGTATGGAACCCGTATTCGGGTCAAACCAGGTGGATCCAACCTAGAAACGACGACATATCAGGCCCTGTTATATATTGTGTGGGATACGACATCAACAACAACCACAAAATCTTGAGGCTTTCTTATTGGATTGATAATTATGTTTGTGAAATCTATGATTTTAAGTGTAATTCATGGAGGGTTCTTGATATCACTATGGAGTGGTATATACGTGGTCAGGGTGTGTCCTTTCAGAAAAATAGCTACTTTATTGCTCAGGGAATGAGGAAAGTGGAAGAAGTAACGTCGAAAGGTTGTTTACTCTGTTTTGATTTTACAAGAGAGAGATTTTTGGGCCTTTCTCTGCCATGTCACTGTCGTATTGAAGATTCTGTAATTCTATCTGTTGTTAGAGAAGAGAAGCTTGCAGTGTTATATAGGAGGCGTGATGCATTAGAGATAGAGATATGGATTACAAATAAGATTGAGCCCAATGAAGTATTGTGGAGCCACTTCTTAAAACTTGACATGGTAAGATTTCATTATTTAAATGGAAGTTTCTTCGTCGACGAGAAGAAGAAAGTGGCAGTGATTTGTGATGTAGACTATACAACGAGGGCCAACTACAAAGCTTGCATGGTTGGAGAGGGTGGACACTACAGAGAGTGGATCTCGGAGAATCTATCTGTCAGCCACATATGTGCTCTTATGTTCCAAGTTCGATGCAGATCCAGTAATGTTCCAATACTTACAAGACGACAAGATTCATTAGTCTTATTGTATAGTTTACATTAATACTTATGTTTTTTTTCCATCAAGTGTTCTCATGTCCTTTTGAACAAGACTGGTCAATTATTTCCATGTAGTTACAGGTTTTGTTAAAAACTTACTACAATTCGTTTTCTTCTTTGGAGTGATCCTCTTTGCTAGTCTTTTGTTAATGCACGGAACAAAGATCTGTAGTGATGTAATGTTAGAATTTAATGTCGCATGTGGGCCGCTGTTGTGATAGCATCTGAATTTGCAAGGCAACATCAACAATCCATCAATCATCAATGTGCCTTCTTTCTGTTGTGGACTCACTGCCTACTGGAGTGGTTATCAAGGTTTTGCAAATGTCAATGAATGGGGAGGTCATTTGGTAGTTATTGGTTCTTGAAAAAGGTGGATTTCTTGAACAAGAGCTTGTGGGTAATTCTCAGCGCCAGCTCAAGCAAATGATAGGCCCTGGGACAAAAAAAAAATTTTTGGGCCATTATTATATATATATATTTTTTTACAAGAATAAAACACAGAAAAACATTGTTTACAAAGCATAAAGCTACGAGATCATTTTGCAGAATAGATTTATGGGCCCCCTTTAGTAAACATTATATCATTTCTTTATACTTACAAAGAAAAGAAATTTTCAAAAAAGGGACAGTTTTTGACATTTGTCTCACCAATTGACAAAGTGGAGAAAGGGTTTCACGGTTTGACATTTAGCCAGATTTCTGACGAAAATGCTCCTCAACTAGAGACGTTACTGTGCTGATTCGGTTTCTCTGATTTTGTTTATTTGGTTTGTTAATATTTTTGAATTTAAATTAAAAGAAAAAAGAAAAGAAGAAGAACGGCGAAGAAAGCGAAGAGAAAGAGGAGGAAAAAATCTGAGTACAAACCGTTTCCATTCTTCAATCTACTATCTCATTTTGATTCTTCTACTTGGAAACGACCAAAAGGGGGAAAAATTCCGGCGAATTCCGTTTCCATTCCTCTTTAAATCTTTCATTATCTTTCCGTTTTGCCGAGACGACCAAAAGCAAAGAAATTTCCGACGAGTAAGATAACGGAGTACAGATGACGACGAAGAAAAAGAATCTATTGAAGAAGAAGACTCGGCGCCGCGCGAAGGTAGCGAAAAGTTCAAAAAAGGGTGAAGCGAATAGTTCACCGGAGAAGGGAATCGAGATTCCGAGTCCCCCGCCGGAGCCCGAGAGCACAAGTCAGGGTAAGTATCTGTAAACACCGAAATCAAATTTAATTGGGAATGGGGATTCAGGAATCCCAAATATGGGGATACTGATTTCGAATCGAGGATTTATTTTCTGGGTTTTCAAACTAAATCGATTTTTGCGCCAAAATAGAAAATTGAGAAGATTTATGTTCTAATCTATGTACGTACGCAAAATTGGAGTTATTAATTTTTCTACTTTAAGTGATTTTGAAAAAAATGCGTGGCCTACTAGGGTTTATTCGTTATAGTGTTCGTATGTTAAATTAGTTATGGATATTAGAAACTGACATATTTCCTATTACACATAACTTGCAGGAAGCATGGATCCGATTGAAGAAGGTAATATTGGTGAAGGATGTGAAGAGTTACCGCCGAGGCTTTTTGCTCTGGATAAGTACCCTACTGAAACGAAGATCAATGCGTATTCCAAACCGGAGTACCTTGCTGATATTGCAACAGCCCTTAAAGGAACTGAAGAAATGGCTTTTCTCCTATCTTCTCCTTTTGGGGAGCTCTTTAATATCCCTCCTAACATGGTATCATTTTCTGGCAAGCTAGTTCTTGGCTTGATTTGCCGTCAGTTAGTGACCAAAAAACGTTATGAGATGTGGATGGTTTTTGGTGGTCATCCACTGCGGTTTGGATTAAGAGAATTTTATCGGATAACCGGTTTGGAGTGTGGGAAGTATCCGAAAAAAAAAGCTGTGGAGAAAGTGGTAACGGTGAAAAAGGGATGTACTACTGTGTGGAAGACTCTATTTGGTGATAAGTCTCCAACTATTGATGATTTGGTCGTGAGCTTGAAGACAGAGAAAAAAATGCCAGGATGGAAGAGACTAGCATTAGCGCTGATAATCATTGTTGATGGTGTTCTAATCTGTCAGAAGCAGCGAGTGCGACCTGTTTCAAAGACAGTTGAGATGACGAAAGACCTTGATTTCTTCTGCAAATACCCATGGGGAAGGCTTGCTTTCAACCGTACACTGGACATGATATCCAGATTCAAATCCGCTAAAAAGATAGAAGATGTGATAATTGGTTGCAAGCAGCAGTCTTATATGGTCTATGGCTTCCCACTAGCGCTGCAGCTTTTTGCCTTCCAAACTATCCCATCTCTTCGTAAGCTAGTTCCTTCTTCTGCAGATGTAAACTTATTCACTCAGAGGTCAATCAAGAATCTGGCCAAAATGCATCCAATCCGGACTTCCAGTATCTTGGAGTGCGAAGCTGCAGATCAGGTGTGTACGTTTTCTAATATACGTACATCGGATGATAATTTAATACGTACATTCACTATGACGTTAAAAACAAAATCTTATAGGTGGATGTCACCTATATTGTGGATCCAGAGGATACTGATTGTCCTGAATCCTTAGTATGGAAAAAGGAAGTTGAGGATCATAGAGTTGATTACATTTTGAGCAAGCTGATAGATGGGCACAAGTGGTCCGAAAACACATGGGTTGGAGGTCATGATGAATGTCCAAAGCAGCTGCGGCCAGAAGAGAAAGGTAAGCATAAGTACAAACGATTTTCTCATTTATGAAAATACTCCTCTAATATAAAAACATAAATAAACTCAGTTGGTGCAGTCAGGAAGAGGCAACTACGGCAAAGAGCTCCGGTTGCTAATAAAAACAGAAAATTGATGTTGAAGCTGAAGAGAATGACAATGCTGGGGAAAGTTTAGAAGATGAGAGGTTTGATAAGTATGTTGTTGAACTGAGGCGGTGTATGAGGAGGCAAGAAACACAAAGGAACAAACTACATATGGAATTAAAAGAGTTCATCCGTGAGGAGATTTGTGCTGCTCTAAATCCAAAGGGCAAAACACAAGTACAACCTGAACCTTCCAAGGTATCAAAGAGCCCTATTAAAAAGGTGGACAAGCCAATGGTAAAGAAATCCAGAAATGTTCATATTGGAACAAGGAGATCTCCTCGGCTGAAGAAAATGAATACTTCAGAAAACAATGTTGATGATGTACCTCCACCTTCTAAGAAGGTATGTCGTGTACGTACATTATGTTTGCGAAGATAATGTACGTACATACATTATGTTTGCGATGATAATGTTTTTTATGTTACATGATGTAGAGAAAACTGCCCCAGAATCTGCTAGAAAAGAAGCAGATATGTCTGACAATGAAAGTGCTGGACTTTATTATAGTGGACCTTCTGACGAGGTATGTCGTGTACTAGAAATAGTCACAGAGTGTAGTACTGTACGTACATAAACTATAAATATGTTTATTTACTTTATTTCAGGACGAAGTCATATGTGATGGTGGTGAATATGACAAAGGACCGCTAGATTCAGCTTCCAAACAACAAGATAAGTCTGACACTGAAATGACAGACATTTCTGAAGATGATAAGGACGTGTTTCCTGCTGAGGAACACAAAACTGGAGATGATGAGGACGTCTTGCCTGAGGATGAAACCAAAACTGGAGATGATCAGGACATGTTGCATCAGGAGGAAAGCAACGTTGGAGATGATCAAGAATTGTTTAATGCTCCTAGTTCCCCAAAACGTGGAGCTGACAAATTGGAGGTATGATCAAGTCAATGTTAAACTTTGAGTGGCAGATAATAATGACCTATCCCTTAACTAATGAGTAATGCACCAATTGTACGCTTCTCCGGCTGATGAACCTACAATTGCTGGTCAGAGGAATGCTGGAGGGGCTATTGGCGTTGATGGCAACCTTAGTTCTATGCCTTCACCGTCTTCTGTAATCGTATACACTGTAAGTTACTTATATGTTAGTACAATAAGTTCGTTCCTCATTAATGTAACATAGCAACAAAGTAAAAATTATGTTTTCATCAGGTACTAACAGAGTTGGGAACCTCTGTTGATGTAACTGCTGGTACCAATGTCATCGAGGTAACTGTGTTTATTAAATTAACTTATAATTTCTATACACATGATGTACGTACATATGCGTTATTGCGTACATATAACTGATGGTGGTGTACGTTATTTCGATAAGGTTGAACCAATGGTGAAAGCAGATATTATTTTGGGAGGAGATAACAACACTATCGTTGATGAGGCTAGAACAACCGCATCTGCTCCTCAAAATCTTGTAAGTCTATATATGTTATTTACATATCATGCAATGATTTCAATATAAGCTTTCTATTTGTTTGATTTAGTAATTATATCTATTTTTCAAGAGGAAACAAAAAATGATTTTGATGTGGGAGTAAGTGAGTCTCAAAAACCTGAGGATGTTGTCCCCGTAAAAGAGAAGAAATCTGTTAAACGAAGAGTTACTTTTGAGGATACAGAGGATATAACCACCTCTACCACGGAAAATCAAGTAAGTTATAGAGGCTGTTGTTAATAAATTATATACATATATCTTTAAGGTTTTAAATATGACCGTAAAATAATTTGACATTTTTTTTGGTGCAGGAGGAACCGAAGAAGGATGCATGTGTTGAAGGAAGTGATGGTCAAATTCCTGATGATTCCAAGGATGTCGAGATATTAATTGAGACGAAAGAATCATCATCAAACTCTGCGTTTTTAATCAAGGCCGGAAATGAACCATACAACCCATTAGAGAAGGTGAACGATGCAAAATTCTAGCTTTTAACTGATATCATCAATGGACCAGATGTGTAAGAATCTCTAACTTCATTAAATATCATATACTCTTTCTTTTCACTTTAAATGCAAATCATGTATTTAACTATGTTTTGTTTGCTCTGACGTTCAGGGTCCACACAGTTTTTGGATTACGAAAACTAGAGAACCGGTTTTTCGCCACCCTTGCAGAACCTGGTGAATGGGTTCAATCTAATGTACGTATTGTTGGTATACGTCCACATTTGTTGATATACGTACACATGTATTGATATACGTACACGTTATAAGTACACAACATCATAGTCGTGTTTACATTTTCAGCACTTGGAAATGATCGCCCTCATGATGTGGCACAAGAATGGAGAACATATGAGGAAAAGTCGGGCAATTGTTTTGGATTCATTACTCACGTACGACCTCTCACGGCGTGCAAATGAATTCAGTCGGTGTAAAAAAAAGGAGAGTTTCAATTGGGGTGAACTGCTCTACGAAATTGCAAATGGTGAACGCATTAACCGTCAACCTAAGCTCAAGTGGCTAAAGGACGTCGACGTCCTTTACGTCCCTTTGAACTGGTCACAAGAGCATTGGATTGGTCTCAGCATCCACCTCAAGATGCGGCATGTCACTATCTATGACCCCCTCGTAAGTAAAACCCGGGAAATTGTTGTGAAGACTCGGATGCAGCCCATCCTGGCTATGATGCCTTATCTATTGAAAGCGGTCTGCAAGGACTATGTAGGTCAGAAGTACTCTCTCGACCCTTTCACATACTTTCGGGTGGACTGCATTTCTCAGAACCCTCGTACCGGAGACTGCGGTCCGTTCTCGATGAAGTTTATGGAGCTACTGATGCTTGGACGCTCAATGGAAGAGTTGCAGACCATTGAAGAGGCTGATATGGACAACTATCGTAAGGGGTACGCTGTTGACATCTTCGAGCATGGTGTAAGGTCTCTGACCTAATGGCCGTGTATCTGGTGTTATTAATATCGTTTACAACTTCTGTTTTATCTAAGGGTTTTGTGTTTTTTAACAACTTTTGCATTTGCGTGTGGGCTATGTTTTGTTTCAAGCACTCTAAACTTCTGCCTTGCGGTGTAGGCTATTTTATGTTTATAGCACTCTAAACTTATTTTATGTATTTTGAACGTATCTCATGTTTTAATCTAAAGATCCAAACATAATATCTAAAAATTCTGATGTACGTACATATGTATGAAAATTAATTTATGTGTACGTACAGACTAAACATATATGGCTACCACAAATGTATATAGTATTGGAGAAAAAAAATTATTCAAAATAGATAAGGTTACATATAGTTAATTGATTTGACATTGCTGACGTATTGGAACTACACTTATTGCTAATCTCATTGAATACAACTATTATCTTCCCAACTAAAACTTTCACCTCGCCTATTTAAGTGGATAAGATTGATGGGGAGTTCCACACCTCAATCCAAAATATGTCAAATCCAAATATACATGACGATGTCCTAGCCAAGATTGCAAAGATAATGGCTCACAAATGTTGGTGGTACCTACAACCTCTCTTAAGATCAAGCCCTCGTAGAAGAGACATTGTATACCGGCCCGATGTACTCGAAGATGCAAATATTTACAGTTTGTGCAGCGATCCCGATGACTTCCATGCAGCTGGTCATGATCCAAATGACATCCACACCGAAGGTCGCTTTAGACCTTTCTTCAAAAGATGTGTAGATGCTGGAAATCCAATAGCTATCTATCATGAAGGACTGCGTCTTCTAACACATGAATCTGACATAAAGGGAGCTATAGTTCTATTACAATGCAATGTGCCTAATCACGCTGATGCAACACTTGCGTGTGCGATCCTCTCCATATGTGACGGTAACGCGTACATGGGCGCTGAGTATCTTCTAATGTTTGAGAGAAACCATTACTCGTTGCAGTCAGAAGAAACTCGAGACATGTGTGAGGAGTTGCTAGATGAGATTAAAAAATATGGCCTTACATACAACAACACTTATGGTGCAACATTTTCTTACCCTGAGTTTCGTGGATTTAACATTCCGCCTTGCGCGATGATGTGTTACATCAGGTCTGGTCCCTTTAAAAATGTGTGCAACGTTTGCTATTTATGGTGGTGTGCTAGAAGAATTAGCCAACTCCTCTAAGTTTATCTTTGATGTTACATGTTATTATCTATATTGTAGTGTGCTTAAAGTTTCATAAATATAGTACTTGTTGTTATAAATTTGAATGAGTTTACACTCTTTCACAAATATCTAAAATAATTGAAAAGGGTATTAATTTCATTGTATACTACATATGGAATGTATCTTTCATTAAAGATTTTGTCAGATAAAAGAAAAAAATGTCATATTCAATACGTACATGGTTTAGTTTTAAATGTACACACTTATAAGGTAGATTATTTGTAGCAAATTTATCAATTAATGATCTACCTATATTGATTTGACCCCTTTCGGGGTAGTTATTAAATACATTTTATCTTACTTATATAATGAACACATTTAATATTTCTAAATGCTTCTAACAACTAGTTCCAAATATAGACGTACACGGTAGAGCTATAAATGTACACTGTTAGAAGGAGATAGACTCATTCAATAAAGCACTAAATACGTACCTATACTTTCGTCCTAATTTCGAAAGATGTATCGTTAACCAGAGGTGATGTGACATCACATTGAAGTAGTTCAACTTGTTGCCTTCACATACTTGGTTATAACCCTATATATAATGAAGCCCTCAAGTCTCTTTACACACAAATCTTTCAAACTCAAAACCGATATAATATTCTCAAAAACAAATGCCTCTCCCAACTCCTCCTCCGACCGAGATGTATATTGCGGTCCTGCTTCTAAACCCTATCAGTATACTAGTAAACTACCTTCCTGTATCTCAGACTCCAGTCGACACCCTTAGGAACCTGGTGAATGCCGTTGACTTCAACTCCATCTGTATGGACGAGTTTATGACTTGGCCGCATTTCATTCAGCCCGATTCTCCTTTCCGACCGTATTTCGACATCTTGTTGGAGAGGGGATCCTTGTGTACGCAATACCTTGAAGGAGTAAGGCTTTGTACCAACTTCCTCACCGTCACTCATGGTATAACGATGCTCAGTTCGGTCTCTTCAGCCGACCCATATGCGTGCTTCGCACATGCCTTGTTCTTAACAACGACGGGCAGCTACACTGAGTTCATCCCGGTAAATGCAATGTTCTGGGAAATGATACAAAATTTCCAGGCTGCAACCACCGTGGGAGAGTTGGTGATGTATCACATCAGTCAACTTCATCTTCAAGGGCCTCCGCTGTGGCAAAGATCGTGGAGGTTTGTCATCAGTCCGCCATGTATCGGACGCTGCACATACGGACATTCCTGCCGCAATTGTTTTTTCTATTGGTACGCTCGAGAACTATGCATTTTCTACTAGAGGTGCGATGGTTATGAAGGAAGAAGCATGCAATTTTCCCACTTATGACTATGCTTCCGCTGTGACCTTGACTTTATTTCTTATAAATCTCTACCGTAATAGTCTGTTTATTTCTATGCTTTGTAATTCCCTTTCCAGGAGTCTTGCTATGAATGAATGAAGTTAACCTTAGGTGTCTGTTTATTTCTATGCTTTGTATTTTCCTTTCTAAGGACTGTTTTTATGAATGAATGCAATCTACTTTTATGAATTAAACATATATGAATAATTAAACGTTTTGTAGTTGTACGTAATATGTATACGTACATAGTAGAGAACACTAATATTATCGTACTCATCCAGGAAATGGAAAATCCGAAAATGTTATAATATGTACGTACAATGCTGGAATTAGTCATTACGAACGGACACTTGTCAAGAATTTTATGTTAATGGTACAAAAATAAAAAAAAATTAGGCCATATATTTTTAAGTTTGGGGAAAAAACAAACTAGAAAACAACAATATTTGTTTGTTGTTATAGCAACAAGAGATTATAGAAATAGAAACTGTAGTTGTTTTTAGAATACGAAAAAAATCAAAGCAAAATGCACGCCTTCGGACTAATAAACCACCGTTTTTATCTCTTGGACTTCCGGGATGTCCGGATCAGCAAACAACTTTGATACAGAGCCATGACTGACAAGCTTTGGGTTATTTCTCCCGGTTACCCTCCAGCAAACGAGTGCTACCACAATATTGCGACGAGTATAATTGCGGAAGTAACTTTGGAAGTCCAAAGCTTGTTGATTGTGGGCTTCACATTCCAAAACTTCGTTGCTAAAGTAGAGGGAAAGATAAACATGATCAGCAAAGTAGGAAGTAGTTTTATTTGCAAAGGATAGAGATACGTACTATCTATCTTTGATCTTGAAAGGAAGCTTCACACCGTAAAAGTCTTCGGTGATTCCGCCAACCTCCAAAAGCGCACCAACCGCATCTGGGGTATAAACCAAGATATTATGTTAACCATTGCCAAAACATTAAGTACAAATTTAAAAATACACAAGTCTAAGGTAAAACTACTCACCGACCAACACATTTTTATCAACCGTCTTCTGAATAATGTAGTCGAATTGAGTGAAATCATAAAAATTGAATGCGTCCCTTCGCAATGCGTTAGTAACAACGGTCCGATCTAAAAACCAGATCCCGTACTCGTGCGTTGTTGCTTTCACTGGGTCTGCATTTTTACGTACAGAGAATGATGTGATAATTTCCACTCATTTTCTTTGAGTCGATCCAAGTAAAAAGGAGCAAGACGACGGTCAATGGTTGCCTCTATGCGTGAGCGGGAACCCTGCAGATTATGATGAAAAAGCAAATAAGATTTAAGCAAATGGGTTGTATGATGGTAAAAAATTAGGGGAGATGGGGATATTACCGATTCATCTGCCAAGATGAGTCCGATTTCGAAAACGTTAGGAGCAACAAACTTCTTAAACACTCGGACGACAAAGACACAAATTGTCCACCCAGTGATCATTGGACACAATTCAGAAATGGTATGATATCCGTCCATGATGATAACACGGAATGTAAGCACAAGGGGTGATAGTTTGTGTTTGACAGATATAAATCGAGATTTGACTGGTGTTTTCGAGAGATAGCAGGAACGTGGAAAACAAAGCAAATAAATTGGGGCTTAAATAATAAAATTTGGAAACAAAGCAATGGTTAGTTGGAAAGGTGCAACGTTTGGAAATAAATTGGGGCTGACTTGTATTGTAAAACGACGTCGTTTCACAACTTGGTCTAAAAGTTTTAAAATGTATGCAAAATTGGGGTTTCGAACCTGTGTGCCTTCTTGACTCTTCCAGAACCTTATACCAATTGATCCCACAACTTTCATCGAACATGTCACAATCATTTTAACTTATAAACCTTTACAGTTTTGGGTTTTCAAAGTAATCAAACGACGCCGTTTTGAATTCGGGGAAAAATAAGAATTCTAGGGTTTCGAATTGAGAATCTGATTTCTCATTTCTTCTTCGGCTTCTCCGAAATTAGAGTGAAGATATGGGAGAAAATCGCAGAACAGAGAGCTTAAGAGAAATTGAATCAGAAGAAATCGTCATTTCGCTAGCAGGTAACCATGTCTTCCTCGACCTTCGATTTTAATGAAGAAATGAGACTGAATTGGTGAAATTTGCTGGGTAGTTGTGAAATGGGTGATCGATTAAGAGGGTTCCCTAAGAATTGTCGGTGCGGAGAACCTATAGTGATGAAGACGTCAAACACTGCTAGAAATCCTGGCAGATTGTTTCATGCTTGTCCTTTTGGAGACAATGTAAGTGGCTAAATTCTGGAAATTATTGTCTATATGTGTTTTTGTGTCATATAAGATATGCATTTAGCTTGGTATGTCAGGATAATAGGTATCATGTGTTCAAATGGACGGATTCTTGTATGGTGGAAGAGATACAAGACTTGATAGAGAAAGTTGATAACTTAGAAGGAACTTCGATTACAATGCAAAAAAGCTTCAATGCGTGTGAATCAGAGATTGAGAATCTGACGATGGAGACGCGTGTCTGTGAGGCTGTGATTGAAAAAGAAGTTGCAGAGTTGAAAATTCAGTTCCGTAGCTTGCAGAATATCGTGGTGTTTGCTTTGGTGTTGATTTTCCTTTTCAGGTTTATATTTTGAATCTATATGTATTGTAGTGAATGCATGATGTGGGTTTGTACTAAAAGAATGATGTGTTTTGAAGTATGAGAATCTATATGTATGAATGATGTTTGTGTTTGGGTTTCTGTAATGATCGATAAGAAAAAGAGGAAATGCGAAATCGATTTGAAAAATACACTAAAAAAATGTGCAGGTATAAAAATCCACGGACCAGAAATTGCGGATATGAAAATCCCTTTTCCCTTGTGTAACCGTCTATAACCGTTTCATTTATAAAGTATACGTACACGGGGAAGCTGAAAACGTACACAGGCATACGTACAACGAAATAAACTTGGATACACAAAAAATACATAAACGTACACTGCCAACACTTTGCCAAAAAAAAACAAACCTACAGAGCTAAATTGGATTTTTGCAAGTCTTCTTGTTATGATCTTCTTGTCTACATCTTGTGCAGAGATTCGGATTTAGTCTTTTCTGTCTTTTTTTCTGAACGTGAGAAACAACAAAAGTAAACAAGAAAATCATGTATATAGACATAGCATAGATACGGTCAATAACGTACAAGGAAAAATTATATAACTTACCCGGTTTTCACCCCTAGAAGGTATCCTTTTGCTGGTTGGTCTCTCGGGTGGTCGTCTACTGTGAGGAGGAATAAGTATAATTTCTGAAATATTTTGAGGGATGACAACATCCTTTGGATCCGCGATAGGTAGAATCGGTTCTTGAAAAGAATCGGAAAACGTTTGAATGCTATACCACCAGCCAACAACAATCTTCGGATTAATCCCAAACTCTATTGCAGCTGCTAGACCGTGTTCACATGGAATTCTTAACTTCGTGTACCTAAGACACGTACACGTACACTCGTCGAGTACGACATGGAAATGCTCACCAGACTTGCTTGTAACTTGATAACTCCAGGGTCCAGACATCTTCACTGTGAATTTCCCGGACTTAGGTAAATCTTGGAGAAAACGCTCATCAACCTCAGGCGTCACTAAAGATTTACATTTAGCCACTTTTTTCCGCCTAGCTGCGAACCACCGCATAAGGACCTCTCGAATGAACTCTATCATGTAGACAATCGGATATGCTTTTGCTTTGGTTAAGACGTTATTCATAGACTCTGAGTTGTTGCTAGACATGATATTGTACCGTTCCCCTTTGCAGTGAGCTCTTGTCCAATGCTCAAATCCAATTTCTTCCAAGTATTTTGCGCATCCAGCCCTTCTGCCCCTTAACTCTGCAAAGTATTTATCAAAATCCCTCACCCTATATGCTTTTCCGGCGCTGAAGAATAATCCCGAAACACCATACTTACTATAATACGTGGATATATTTCGCTCAAGGTGTACTACACATGCTCCATGATGAGCTTTCGGGTACACAACACTGAGTCCTTTGTAAATAGAAGAATGCCTGTCCGAGACAATCATTAAATCTTCACTGTCTGGAACAATCTCAGCTAATTTATCAAAGAACCAAATCCATGAAGCATCGGTCTCCCCATCAACAACACCAAAAGCTATTGGAAATATTTGGAAGTTCCCGTCTTGGGTACATGCTATTAGGAGGACACCTTTGTAACGACCTACTAGCTATGTACCATCTATGACAACTACTTTCCGCATATACTTAACTCCTTTTATGGATGCCCCGAGAGCTACAAATACATACTTAAATCGCTGCTTACCATCAGCTTCAGGGGTAGAGTGGAGGTGTGTTATTGTCCCAGGATTAGCTGCTTTAAGAAGATACAAATAAGTTGGTAAAAACCTGTATCTTTTGATATCATCCCCTCTTACATTTTCAACTGCCACCTCTTTAGCTCTCCAAGCTGTAGCATATGAAATCCGAACATTGAGATTATTTAATAGCAACTGTGGTAAATCAACAGCTCTCGGACCTCCTTGCGTAGAACTGTATCTACTCTTCACTACCTCTCCGAGAAGTTTATAGTTAGCATGTTTAGCGTAACCCTTGCGAGTGTCGATGTCACATGTATGGATGAAATTATACCTTGTGATTTTGAAACATTCTGAATTCTTGACAACCTTTGCAGACAAATGCCACCGACAATTTTCATCCACACAAACCATCTCCAATCTTCTAGGATCAGACCGAGTTTGCTTGTAGCAAAAGCAAACTTTGAGTGCAAGATAAGCCGTAGTTTGTTGTATGACTTTCCTGTTCATAAACACACCACCCACATACAATGTCTCACCAGTCGTACTAATTTCAACTTCTGTAGAATCACATCTAACTTTGGCTAAATCATCAAATACTGGAGCAGCATCATTATCAAGAATCTCCGGCTCTCCACTATGTAATAAAGAAAATCCATTATACACTTCGTAAGCCTCAACCGAGGGTTGTATACGGAGATCAGTTTCATTTAAGACACCAGTTTCTGAACCTCCGATATCCAAATCCACACCAATCTCTCCATTGACTTCGTCTCTACCATTAACATCGGTATCCGTATACGTAACAAATTCATCTTCGCATCCTGTGTCTTGTACACATTCTCTAGTGTACGTACATTGGAGCAATCCATGTTGACACGTCCGGGTTGAATTCACAGTGGGCTGGGTGTCACCCAAATTCCCACTTCCTTCTCCTGTACGTACACGTTTACTTGTGTTCGTACACTCTTCCAATAGACGACTGAATTCTCCTGCCGGTTCTACGGTCGGTGGAGTGTCACAGACGTCCTCCTCAACATGGCCAACTCCATATTCTTCTACAATCAAATCATTCCACTTGTTGTAATTGTAATCTTCACTACTACCTTCACTGCCGTCTATAGTAGGGTCGAGGATACTTCCCGCACTATATCCACCACTGGCATCGTCATCTATTTCAATGTTTTCGTCGCTGTCATCCTCTGCATCTTCATTTGTTTTTTCATCCTGTACGTCAGTTTTCTCATCTACATCCGCATTAGTAGTGGCATCTACAGTTCTACTGAACGACACAAACAAGTTGACACTTGGATCCCCAACACGAATCAGGAAAAATGTATCTAAGCTCATTTGATTGTCAATGTAGACAGGAGGGCGTGTACGTTCTATCATAATTGACATATTTCCTGGCATCCAGTAACTAATTATTGGCTGCCATTCATTGTACTTCAAATTGAAAACCTCACATAATGTACGTGCCAAATCCGTGTACCTCATGTTTTCTCTAACACGTACACACTGACCATAGCTTCCTTTCTCAGGTTCAAATTTCCATTGTTCTTCTGTTATTATCCACTCACCAACCATAATAAATACTGAAATCTCCATTAACATCATGCATCATAAATTCAGGAGAACCCCATTAAATGCAACTGAGAACAACTTTTATAACTCCAACTAAAAAAAGACTTTGCATCTCCTCATTTAACATTTATTACAGAACAAATATAGAATGAAGACAGGAATAAATGATCAATTTCCTGAAGTTTTGTATCCAAATCAATTTTGTTTTCATTGAAAGTGTATGTAATACCTCAAATTTATATTTACAACTTCATTACTTACCATGGTCACTGCTTTCTCGCCTGCAAACTTTGTTAAACAACAAGATCAAAATGGCCACAATCTCATTCCTTCATAGATATTTAGGGGAAGTTTGTGTTTTTTCTTATTTCTCTTTACAAAATCTAAACACAGTACGATTATTTGATTTAAGAGGATTAAAATAAAATGTAATGATGAGTTTGCATTGATTACAGTTGGAATGAGTCATGTCTCAACTTTTTCAGCATTTAAAACATTTGTGACAACATATTTTATTTGTTTTATTCGTTCGGTGTACACTGTACATCCGACGGAAATATTAAAAAACTAATCAATTGTAGCTAATGAGATACTGTGTACGTAACCAACTCGCCTGACGATTTCGTTCGCTGTCACTGTACACCGGTTCGGCTACAAGGGCATTTTCGTCAGAAATTGACATAATTATCAAATGCTGAAAGCTAATCCCCACTTTGTCAAAACTTGAAAGAAAAACTTAAAAGTTGGGCCTGACCCGTAATTAACCCTACAAAGAATGCAAATATTTTTGGGCCCCCTTTAGTAATTTTTTTTTTTTTTTCTGTTATACTTGCACATATATATATATATATATTTTTTAATGTTTACAAAGGAAAAAAAATTTGTGTGGGCCCCCTTGGTTTGTGGGCCCCTGGGAGTCGCACTGTTTGTCCCCCTGTTAAGCCGGCACTGGTAATTCTGGTCGATTAAGCACATTCCTCTATGGGTCATTTTTTTTTGTTGTATGAATGTAAAATTTATGCATCAAAAGCAGATTGCTTAACTGGTGGTGAACTCTTTTTTTTTTTTTTTTTTTTTTTTTTTTTTGTGCAAAGAAGTGGTGGTGAACTCTATGTGTCATTACCATGGAAGTGGTGGTGAACTCTATGTGTCATTACCATGGAAGTGGTGGTGAACTCTATGTGTCATTACCATGACCACCAGAAGTTCATTGTGATTTCAGTTTCATGCTTCTCAATTTCACATATGCTTCTCTCATTGAGAATGTTATAGAGGTCACAAGCACATGATAGAATGGAATACGAGAATTAGAAGTCTTACATTCTGGTTTAATGTTACTTAAGTTTATGGTTTACTATCTGGTTTAATGTCTTGTAAGAATCTAGTAGCAACAATCTAGTTGATAAGGAATTTGGAATTAGCAAGCTGAATTTAGTAGCAACAATTTTCCTCAAATATTCCAAAAAAAAAAAAAAACAAGTAAATGACGTATTTATTTTTATCTTTTTTTAAAAAAAAATGTTAAAGGGCAATAGGTATGTATGTATTTATTTATCTTACCATTTTTTTTACTATATATATATATATATATATATATAAAGTAGTGTGGCAAAGCGTAAAAGTTAAAAACCCTAATCCCTATTTGAAAAAATGTCGATGTCTGATCTTTCCGGCCGGGATTTGGTAGAAGAGATACTCTCTAGGGTTCCAATAACATCTTTGAGAGCAGTGAGATTAACTTGTAAACAATGGAATGATTATTTATCCAAAGATCCGAGCTTTACAAAAAACCATTATGGTAAAGAAGCCAAGGAGATTATGGTACGGTGATCATGATATATGATTTCAAGGCTTGTTTAATGAGCGTCAATCTCCATAATCACAAAGACTTGGCAGATCCATCTCTAAAGAAAATAGGTAAACTTAATCAAGTCAAAATAAGTCAACTACTGTTTCATTGTGATGGTTTATTGTTATTGATGTTATGCAACGCTAAGGATAAGTCTAGGCTCATGGTTTGGAACCCGTATTTGGGCCAAACCAGGTGGATCCGACCTAGAAACAACTTGTGTATATTAGACATGTTTTATATGGGATACGACACAAACAACAACCACAAAATCTTGAAGTTCTCGTCTTTCCACCGTGAGTATGAAATCTACGATTTTAAGTCTAATGCATGGAGGGTTGATGTCACTACCGACTGTAATATATATCGTTGGAGTACTGTGTCCTTGAAGGGCAATGCTTACTGTATTGCTCATGAAAAGTTGAAAGTAAAACTATTTTTACTTTCTTTTGATTTTACAAGTGAGAGATTTGGACCGCGTCTTCCTCTTCCATTTCACTCTTGTCCTGAGGATGCTGTAATTCTATCTACTGTTAGGACAGAGAAGCAATTGTAGTGTTATTTACGAAGTGTGATACATATGAGATGAAAATATGGATTACAACTAAGATTGAGCCCAATATAGTGTTGTGGAGCAACTTCTTAAAAGTTGATATGAGACTATTGACTGAAAGATTTTGGTTTCCATATTGGATTTTCTTCGTCGACGAGAAGAAGAAAGTAGCAATGATTTGTCATATAGACAGCAAAACGTGGAACAACTACAAATCTCACATGGTTGGAGAGAATGGATACTACAGAGAAGTGAAATGTAGAAAACCCGAAAGTTATCTACATATGTGCTCTTATGTTCCAAGTTCGGTGCAAATCCAGTAAAGTTCCAGTAGTTGCAAGAGGCAAAAGAAAATGAGGAGATTTTTAGTCTATTATTACATAGTTTGCGATAATAACTTTTCATTCATTTATGTTTTTCTTCTTCCTCAAGTGTTCTCATGTCTTTTTGAACAAGACTGGTCAGTCAGGTTATGCTGATGGGAAACTAAACTTTAATATATATATGGGTCAATGAACTTTTTTGGCTTTTCATGGTTCTTGAACATAATCTTGTATTTGTGATATTGAGAATTACATTTCTTCTTGATGGTCATGTACTTTTTTTATTATTATGTTAAATTAATTAATCAACAAAAGAAAAAAATTACAAAGAATTTGTTTATAGTGGAACCAATTTAGAAGACAAAGACAAATGGGAGAGAAGGTTTTGTGCTTCTCCTGCAAAGGCCGACACAGAGAAGTCCGAGAGAAGATCAAGTTCGTGTGGAGCACCAACGCTGCATCAAGTCACCTAGCTTGAAGCCTGGAGGATAATGAAGCGAAGTGATGGGATTGTACATGATACGGGAGAGATGGAGAGCCGATGTAGATGCTTTAGCTCATTCCTTTCTCTCCAAATATGATAAACAATGGCTTGAAAACAGAGGAGGGTTTAGTCAGTGGTGTTGTACCTTCTACTGTGCAAGGATCAATGTGTTTCATCCCAGTCCGGTGTAGCGCAGGATCGGAGAAGTGAATTACATATTGCCATCCGAGTAGTCTTCATGATCATGGTCCAGTGAAGTTTTGATGGTGCATTGTGTTGTGTTGACGGATTAGAGTATTCTTGCAAATATGAGAAGATTTACGTATAATATGATTATATTTGAAGAAGTTGATTGAAATCACAAACCGACCTTAGCTCAGTTGGTAGAGCGGAAGACTGTAGTTGTTCACAACAGATGATCTTTAGGTCGCTGGTTCGATTCCGGCAGGTCGGATTTTTTTTTCTCAATTCTAACATTTCTTTATTATTACCCTTATACCCTCCGATCCAATACACATTACTGCCACTTTAGTAGGACAAAATGGTAAATCACCAAGTTTAGTCCATAAAACTTTAACATTCCCAAAACTTACTAAACTTTCTCAATAGTTCAGAGTGCATCTATCTGATAACTCAGCTTAAAAGTTCCTGTAATATTTCGGTTTCTTGATCGTTCCTTTTGCGAGTTTGCGAAGAAAGAATGCAGATAGAAAGCTTTTGTAGAATTGTCTCTTTTACCAATAATCTTTGCAAGAACACAACCCATCTTCAAACCTATGAAACCGTATCCGATCCCGCATTGTAATCACTCTATTCAACAACTTCGACACTGCTTTTATCCAGTTGTGGCAATCACTACACATCCGTATATTCTTCTGAATTCTAATTTCTGTTCCTGGACTACTCTTCAAGATCACATATGCCAACGCAAGCTTTTCGCTGTGGTAATTCAAGTTCTCCTCTTTCTCTTCTTCAGAGACATCCATCAACACCAAATCCGTGTCAGACACAAATCCTTCAGACTTAGTTTTCTGTATCAAACCTTCTAGTACTTTGTATATAGCCTTTGTTTCTATATGAGATGTATCCCCTGCCTTAAACCGATGTATCACCCCTCCAAATTCCACCCAACTCTTTCCTTTTGCTTTACGGATTCCTTCCTTAGTCATCAATTCTCTAACCTTTTGAGCACTCTCCCATTTCTTCGTGGAGCTATAGATGTTCGAAAGCAACACATAGTCTCCGCTCTTTGCCTTTGAAAGATTCTGTATCGCAATTTCTCCTAGCTCGGGATTCTTAAAAGTTCTAGAAGAACTAAGAAGAGACCTCCATATGACCACATCTGGCTCAATCGGCATTGATTCTATCAACTCATACGCTTCTTTTACCTGTCCTGCTCGGCCTAGCAGATCAACCATAGCCCCGTAGTGCTCTAACTTTGGCTGTATTGAAAACCGCCGACTCATTAGACCAAAGTACTCTTTCCCTTCTTCAAGCAAACCACAATGGCTACAAGCCGTTAAAAGCCCAAGAAATGTTATTGAGTCTGGTGAAACATGTTCCGCTTCCATCTCTGAAAACACTCTGATTGCTTCTGTGGCTAGCCCATGAGTAGCAAAACCCGTGATCATCGCGTTCCAAATAGACACATCGTTCCGTTTAACACTACAGAAAACCTCCCTCGAAGTTTCTATATCTCCGCACTTTGCATACACGTCGACAAGTGCAGAAGACAATATTGCATTAAACTCAATCCCACCATCAATCATCAGAGAATGCACCCACTTCGCATGGTGTAGATCTCCAAGACGGGCACAAGCAGCTAAAGAGGAAGCGAAACTGAACTTATTCGGTTTAAAATCCGAAAAACTAAGCATATTCTTAAGAGTTTTCAAAGCTTCTTCATACTGAACATTTCTAACATAACCACCAATCATCAAATTCCAGGTGATCACATTCTGATCACTCGCGTTACGAAGAACCTTCTTGGCCAAACCGGACTCTCCAATTTTCACAAGACTCTCAATGATTAGGTTTGTGTTACAGACACCAGGAGACAGAGAGAGGAACCAAAGAAGAAGCCGTCGAGCAAGATATGAACGGTTGCAGCGTCTATAAGCTGCAACTGTGGAGACAAGAAGAGATGGATACGTTCCGTACCCAAGTTTAAAGATATGAGCATGTGCTTGAAGAACACATTTAGAATTTGAAGGAGCTTTGCATGATTCAAGAACTTGTTTCAACATCCGATGATCTACAAAAGAAAGCATGAAACTTTATAAAGTGAATTTTAGCACAATTCACCAAACATGAATCAACATATGCCAAGAGCTCCAAATTTCAAAAAGAGAGAAACTTTAAAGATGAATCAACCCAAAAAGCTATGTAAACACCATAAAACTGGAGATTGATGATAATTAGATAAACCCCAGACCAGAAAAGTAAAACCCTAAGAAACACCAGACATGGAATCCATCCACAGAAATGTCTGATTTGGATACAAAGAAGAGATTTTTACCGGTGAGGTTTGAAGCGGAAAGTGACGAGAGAGAGGTGACGCAGAATCTTCTGACTCCGGAGACATTAATGGAGACTCTCTGCATCTCCAATTGAGGGTGAGAACAAAATCCGCAAATTGACGAGAGAAAAAGACAGAACTTTGAGATTTCTTCTGTTTTTGTTCGACCAAAAGGTTTGGTTTTTTTTTTTTTTTTTTTTTTTAAATCTTAGGTGTTTTGTTCTTTCGTTCTGCAGTAATGTTATAATAAACGAATCCTTAATAAATTGAGAGTTTAATACAATCCATATGGGAACGATGTTTATGCCTAGAACTAAGAATTGGTACGATGACTGATAAATATTAAGCCACCTGAACCTGTATCCTCAGATTCAGATAATAAGAAATGAGGAACAAAGACATGAGAACTTCAAAAGTTTCATGAGATCTTGTGTAGACCAATGTTGAGATCAGAAGATATTGAGATGAGAAGTGGTTGAGAGTAATGCCATTCCGCTTTAAACACTCGTTTCTGATGCGCTTTTATCGATTGTGTTGGCTTACGAGCATTGTACCTATCACAATTCACAAGTGAAACAACAATACAATCACAATCCAATGTGTGTGTAAACAGAGAGCCATTGATGTTGTGAAAGAGTTACCTGATGTCAAAAACATGGATGACTGGGTCTACTGAGCCTGAGGTTAGGTATAAACCATCAGGAGACCAAGACTGGTTTATTAAAGCTGATTGTGATTCACTACTGTCTTGCTTCCACCCAAACGAATGCAGTTCGGTTTTCCTTAATCTGATATCAAACAGTCGAAGCTGTTTCTCGGGTTCCCTGACATTACAATGTCGAGATTCTTCTTTAGTAAAACCGCTAGCAAAAATGGAAACCATATTTGATAAGTTCTTCTTACCCGGATTGAACCATGAATAGATTGAAGTCACAAGGATTAGCGAGAATGCTCATGCATTTATAGTCTATTTGATGCTTGTAGTCTGCTCTACCGACTTGAACATCAAACCCGTATATTCTCTTGTCCGCTCCAACTGATAAGACAACATTCTTGTTTCTCATCCCATCCACTCCCATTACGGCAGCTGAATGTAGATTCCTGTGTAAAGTTTTCGACTTCCATTTGTTTTCTTCATCATCACTCTCGTTCCATAGAACAACAGCGTGATCACTTCCCCCAGTGACAAAGCAGGTACTTTCCCAAGGCATGAACTTAATGTTGTTGATAATCCCTTTTACGTGAGGTTTATTCTCCAGGAAAGTAACCTTCACCAACACAAAAGAAAAGTACCTAGTTTGAGATACTTTCCAAAAGCAAAGAACTAGTGTGTTGTGTTGGCTTTGTCTTTGTTATCAGAAACTTCATGTACTAAATGTGGTGCAGTAACAATTACCCCGCGTGTCTTGTTCAGATTTAAGATCGATATCTGAGAATCCCCATCGTCTGCAGTGTATACAGAGAAAAGGGTGTTCCCAGAAGGGTGCCAGGCCATATCTTCTGCCCATCTTCTTTGTTTTCGAGATAAACAGTCGGTAGTACTAAGCAATGATGCAGCCAATCTGAAATTAAATAGACCGCACAAAAATATAAGAAATCACAACAATTGGATTCCCTACATGGAAAGACACAGTCAATATCTATGAGCTAATTTTGGCTCTAAATCAGGTTTGCATTGTTTCTTCCTAATTGGGATAGGACCATTGAATTTGAATTCCTGTCAAGATTTAGCTAGATATCTGAAATGTGTTCCATGTGTTCTGGTTATTAAATATACTCATCCTTCTAACAAGCTTCTTCTTTTGTTTAATCCTTGTTTGGTATAGACAACAAAAAGAATACTCTACCATAAACAAACAAAAATCGGGTACAAATGCAAAGATACTAAGTCATTAGTGTTTCCCCTTTCAATTAAGTTAAACCAAAGGACTGGGTTTGATATTCATAAGTCAGTGCATATGATTCTATCCAAATCTGAGGCCCTAAACCCAGAAGATCTAAAACAAGTAAATTAAAGTCATCATTTTTATCACCTCCAATAAGAGACTAGTCCAAACTAACATCAACAGAAGAAGTCTGTTTATAACAAACTTGCTATAAAAACAAACAATCGGGTAAATCTATAAACAATCCACAGAGACAAGAGAATAACTATAATGGGAAAAAACCCACCTTCCAGGCTGCAGTTGCCATAAACTGACCATTCCATCCAGAGAACTTAATGATACATGAAAATACAAAGACAGATATTAGATTCAAGAACCCATTTTAAACCCACCAGCAGACTAAAGAGTCTTGTACCTTGTTGCAAACAACTGCTCATTTACAGGACACAAAATCAAGCTTCTTAATTTCCTCTTATGCTGACTAGAGATTTGGTTGCTAGTATGACACTTAATTGTAGTTGGTGAAGAGTTTCCAGCTATCAACCGAATCAACTCTTTATGCTCCTTTTGCTCTGCAATAACAAGACACAACAAAATCAGTCAAGACTAAAAAAACTCTCAAATAAATACAAGAAAACAAATGTTCAAAAGTGGTTACCAAATTTCCTCTTCATCCCTCTATCTTTAACATTAGGACTATCACGAGATGTTTCAGATTTTTGCTTCACAACAACAGTCTTAGCCTTGGATACACTACTACCACAACTACTTCTGGGATGATCAGAGCTATCACAAGGTTTTAGAGTCTTGCTAGGTGATGGAGATGCATAGTCTTCACTCACATTCACATTTCTAAGAGTCTTCAATGGTTTATTATCTTTCTTTGCACTAATAGATGGAACTGAAACTCCACGAAGTTGAGCTAACTTGGCTTTTGAATTCTGCAAACTTCTTTCTGCTTCAACAAGCTAAGAAACCCACCAATCATTCAATCATTTCACTATGGATAATCTAGAAAACCAAAATAGAAACAGAGAAAAATCAAAACTTTGAAGAGAGAGAGAGAGACCTTGTTTTGGTAATTAGATATGTGATGGTTAAGACGCTCAATTTCATTAGAACGATGCTCTACTAAAGCAACAAGAACTTCTTCTTGCTCTTCTTTGCAAGAGACATTAGCTTCTTCGTCTTCGTCATCTTCTTTGAGTTTGGGTTTCTTAGGGTTCGTACAAAGCTCACTCATTTCTGATTCCAAAACTTGTGGGTGGATTGGTTCTTGTGTCAACGACAAAATGGGATCTGAATCGTCTCTTTGATTTCGACAAAATTGTGCTCTTTTGTTTTAGAGACCCTCACGTGGAGAAACAAGCTCTCATTGGTATGAATGGAATGAAAAAATAAAAAGAGAAAACACAAATTAAGAGAAGAAATAAAGTAAATGAATAGCCTATGTTTAAAATGAAAGGAGGATTATATATTAACTAAATCTATTTCTTAACAATTAATTAAAAATAAGATAAATAGCTTTAATGAAAAGAATGTCATAACATATAATGGAGAATATCCAAATTTTTCGCTGGTTAAAATTTAATTTTGTGAATTTAAATATAATAGGTAATATCGTTTTAAAAAATTAGTTATTAATGTTAATATAAAATAAAATTTAGTCAACTGAAATATTTATTTGAAATTTAGTTTGTATTTAGTTAAATATATCAGCAAAAATGATTTGATAATCTTGAATTAAAATAAATTTATGATACTATTTTAACAAAAAAAGTAATCTTATACAAAAATATTCTTTATCGTCATCAGCGGTAATAACTGTTCTGATTTCTATCCAGCAACGATGACGCAAAATTATGATTCATCGAGTAGCTTCCGAATCTGTCCCTACCTCTATCATACATAGTCGTCGGATTGTTTTCTTTTTAGTTTCCACTACCGGTAGAAATTTCTTGGAGTTGAATATCTTTTGTTTTGTATTAATAGTAATTCATGCTCTTTGTTTTATATTTTGTTATGGATAAATTTGGAGAAACATCGTAGAAACATAAACACAACAACAATCATAATCTCGCGAGATCTTGAGGGCTCACGAGCCACCCATCTCGTCGGCTGTCGCAACAGGTGCCTCCTCTTTTTTGCAATCGGTTTCTTCTCCTCTCTCCTCTGTCATTGATGTAATTGTTTCAGTTTTTTGGTTAATTGTGATTCATTGAGTAGCTTCTGAATATGTCCCTGCCTCTAACATACATAGTTAGTTCGATAGTTTCCTTTGTCTACTGCCGGTAAAAAAATTCGTAATTGTCTTTTATTTTGTTTTATTCCATGAGGCGATGAACAAGAACAACCACACAAACGTACATTTTGACTATGGTGGATATTATTTAGAAGAGCTTGAGTGGATTTCAAGAAATTCTATACGTTTAAGACCTCATCTTTGGAGAAGATAACTTTTGAAATTGAGTTACAGTCTATCTAAAGCTTGAAGAAAGTAATACATTGTAGATGACGAAATCATACCAAAATAAATCTGAATCAGTTGGTTATTACTCTTTTCCTATTAACATTTACAAATTAATTATTCAACAATCACCAGACAAGATTTTATATTAAAACCTAGATTAAAGTTTTTAAGGTGTTTTTAAACATGCGTGTTTATCCGATTAGAGTATTTAATCAAAAGTTACAAACATACTCTTTACTAGATTTTAACCCGCGGTGTATCGCGGGAAGATTTAATTTTAAAGTTAGTATAAAAATATTTTGTAAATTGTATTTCCTTATAAGATATTTATTTATATTATAGTTACAACTGTTATTAAGTAACGGTATACCACGAGTCCACGAAACAATTATTAATAAACTGAAGATTTAATCCGTATTAAAGCGATATATAAATATTGACTCAAATTCGTCCACCATATAAATTCTTTCCGAAATATAACCCGTTCCGTAATTTCTTAACCCGTTCCGTGATTTGTTTTTATTTTAAAATTTAATAATTATTTATTATATATAAAAGTTTACAAATCATATTATTCTCTAAGACATTTATATTTTAATAAACTAAAGATTTAATATGTATTAAAGCGGCATGTTAATGATATTTTAAAATTTTATAAATATTGTTATTAAGTAACATTATACCACATGATAATTTTTGGTTTTATACAATCTTTTCTAAATGAGACTGATTTAATATGTCTAATATTTGTGGTATTAAAAAAAATAAGTATTTAATCCGTATTGAAGCAGCGGATTAATGATATTTTAATCTTTTTATTATTGTTGATTCAAAAACCCGTCCCGCCAAACCAGTCCGGCCAAAAAACTCATTTATTTTATTAATGTTCTTATTTATGATATGATTTTGAATCATTGTCTAAATATTTTAATCGATGTATAACGTTGAACACACAATTTCGTCAATTGGATAATATATGTCCGTTTTTAAAATTTTGAATCACAGTAAATGCAGAAAAAAAATTGATTTTTTTTACTTTATGTATTATATGATGATTCAAAAGAGTTAAAAACAAATCAAACAATGATGATAGGAGAATCATAATTATAAATCTTAATCAAATCTTCTAAATATCTAAATTATTAAATATGGAATATCCGGTGTATGAGTTGGGTTAAATATAACCCGACCCAACAATTTTTTTGTGAAGGATTTTTTGAAACGGGTCGGATATCCAAATAACCCGGAAGCATTTTTACCCACCCGTCACCAAAGTGACTACAAAAATACTAGTATAGATAAGAAATTAACAAATGGTCATAGTTGTAATGAGAATTTTATGTTCTTTTTAACAAAATTTAGGTTAATTTAAATTATGTAGTACTCCCCCATTAATAGTAGTAGGATATCACAATCAACTTGGGTTTTCACTTTTCATTTGACAAAAAAATTTGACCAATTACAATCGATACAATATAACTAAGCCGAATTGAACCAATACGGACAAAGGATAAAAACATAATAAGAATGAGTTAAACTTTTCATACTTCTAAAAATTACATAATGGCCTATTCTCGTACTCTACATTTTCATGATATACAAAAGATACAAATGGAAAAAATAAAAGCTTCAAAGTTGTTCAGAAATGATGAATTTTGCCTTGGGTTGTGGTGATGATTATGTTGTTTCCGCATTTTCTATTTTTCACATGAGTGTCCAGCTCTAGCCATGCTCAAACAGAACTATAATAACGATAGAATGGTTCAAGTAATGGAAAAAAGTAAACACTAAAACAACTACTAATTATGTATTGTTTGGAATTTATTTGACGACACCCTCATATACCAAATATCTTAAAGGATTGGACTTCTTTTTGTGATATTAAAGTTTGGGTATGGTCGAAATTTAGATATGAATCAGTTGCTCCAAATGAACAACTGACTCATATCCAAACTTAGTCTATACCCAAACTATGACATCACCAGAAGAAGTCCAAGGCACAAAATCGACGGAGAACAAAGATTTGAATAATGGGTTCGAGAGTAAATGAAGCAGAAAGCTTTAAAGAATAGAATTAGAGAAGACGAGAATACAAAAGTTGGCATGAGTGTGAAATTTAAGAGATCTTTCCATCTTTTTATATGATAGATTCAAAAGTCAAACAAAGTAAAATAAAAATATATTCAAAAAAAAAAATTTCACTAATAGATGTTTTCAGATTTTTACCCTTTATTTGACTATATTCTATTATATGATAAAACTCTCATTGGTTTAAATTTTGAGATTATAGAAACAAAATATTTTCTTTCCTTTTTGTAAATAAATTGGCATAATGAATTTTTTTAAAAAATTTGACTTTGACTAGAAACTTATACAGTATAATAAAATGGTAAAATGAAGAAAGTGTAATATTTTATTTGACATATATAATAAGATGGTTGAATAATAAATTAAGGGGGTGTTATTCAATGGTGGAGTTAAAGTCAATTCTTTAAGGTTTAGATTTGTTTTCTGATATTGGTTTTAAGAATCTGTTTGTGTGGATTTCAAAATCTCTGCAGTATATCTTGGATTTTGATTCTAATAATTTACTCATGAAACTCCAAAGAGGTTTCATTTGAAATGACTTAATATACAAAGATTTTACAAGTCATTTAGTTTTAAATAACACTGGATTTTACAAACCTTAAATGATTGACTTTAACTTCACCATTGAATAACACCAAACTTTTAAAATCTAATGAAGTATAAGATCTAATAATACCAGATTTTAACGTTAGATTTAGAATCATTAGTTGAATAACACTGAATTAGTGTTGGATTTCAATTCTATTAAAATCCATCAATGAATAACACCACCTAAGAAAGAATCTTTAGATTATGACCAAATCTAAAAATCTAATCACCATTAACTGTCTTACATGATTTGACCAAATCTAAAGATTATTTCTTAATATTCTATAATCTTATTATACAAATAAAATAAAAATAAATTTTCTGCATTTTACCATTATATTAGATAAATTTCAGTCAAATTTTTTTTTTTTTTTTATTTTGTCATGGCAATTTATTTACAAAAAAGTAAATGCATATTTTGTTTCTCTCTTTTTTTTTTTTTGGACAAAAAATATTTGGTTTCTAAAAATCCCAAATTCTAGACAAATAAGAGAAATAGCATAAAATTGAAAAATACAAAAAGGATACAATCTGTGAGACTTTTCAATATATTTTCTCTTTATGAACTTTTGAATAATTATATTGGAATTAAGTTATATCAAATTTTTCATCAATTATATATTATAAACATTTTAAAACATAACAAATTTATTAGGGCTATTCTTAAAAATACCAAACAATTTTCTTTTCTTTCAGGTACCACAAAATATTTTTATAAATTATGTTTACCATATAAGAAAATTAAATTTTGAAGTAGATCCATGTCGGATCTAAATATCTTGTTTTTCAATATTAAAATATTTAGATCCATATCCGGAAGTTTCATATATCATATTTCGGATCAGAGTGGCTTAGATCTCAGATAATATTTCCACCTCTAAATATATTGTACATTTATCAAATTATGTTATTTTGTTGAAGATGCTTTATATTAAATTTAGATGATTTTGTACCACTATGAATTCTTTTTTATTTTCATTGAAAATTCATGAGTCAAAATAAAAACCATCAAGCAATCAAACTATAATAGTAAGATAATGAATGGTATTAGTAATAAGAAAACCAAAAAGTTATGCAAATATTTAAAAGAATTCAAATAAAACTGAATGAATGTAAAAGATCTTAAACTACGTTTTATTAGCACATACCTTTTGCAAAAGAGATGTAATCGGATTTGAGGTTTCTTCATTGATGCGATCGAATAATTCTAAACTTTCATAGGATATGTAGTCGTTATGTT
>NW_003302548.1:14260062-14262628 GCF_000004255.2 Arabidopsis lyrata subsp. lyrata | reverse complement strand
AGATGGAATCATGTCAAACGACGTCGAATAGATTAGTATCCATTCGACATCGTTTCACATGCTCTAATTTTTTGTTGCCTAAATTAACTAGTTTTATAAAAATATCTATACGACGTCGTATGCAAGTTTATCTAAAGCTAATATCTGTTAGTATATTATACGATGTCGTTTGGCATGTTTCAATCTTTGCTATGTCTAAGGTAATCTTTTGGTTTCGTTAAAGGATATCTAATTTAAAAAAAAAAAAAAAAAAAAAAAAACAAAAAAACAAAAAAACTGTATCACTAAATCTAGCGCCAGTCAATCTTACATAAACTTTAACATACATTTTTTGTAGCTTCTCTTGTAACCAAAATCCCGAATAAAAAACAAAATTCTAGAATTGATGTCAAGATTCGATTTTCAAAGTAGTTATCTTTTAGTGTAAAAATCCTCATAACTTCAACTAGGCATAATATTTGGAGGAAATTGAAATTTAAATTCTATAACAAGATTTGTTTTACATACATCCTATGTTTCACATGTCTCCGAAGAGCTAATATGCGTTGTATATTATAAGTTCGGATATTTTTTCTTGTTTAGCATCACTCATCATCATATTTAATGACAAATAATGATAATTGGAACTAATATACAAAGACGCAGCATGGGTTTATCATGTTAAACAACTACACTAGAATACAAGATTCTGGAAAAAACAAATCATTCACTTTGAACAAAATACTCAGCACTGTTAGATATTATATCAAACCCCAAACTGATGTAAAACCATTGTTCTAAAAAGTTGTCTAGGCGGTCGCCTAGGGCTCCGAGTCGGTAGACGCTCAAGTGACGTTTAAACAACCGTTTCAACCGCCTAAGTTTTGTTTCAATGTATTTATCCAATTTTCAACCGCATAAATTTAAATTATAAATTTTAGTTTCATATATATTGTACGATATGAATTAAATAAATGTTTTCGTGTAATTTTTGTTTACAGTTTAATATTTTTATTCTTCTAATACATAGTTTTATATGATTTTTATCTTAAATATCATATTTTAAAAGTGTTAGGTTGTAAACATCTAAACCACCTAAAATCGCTTAAACCCCGATTAGGCGTTCTAGGCGCTAGGCGCTTGGGTCACCGCCCGATTAGCGCCTAGTGCTAAAACAACAATGCATCTCCTCTTGTCTCCCTCATAAGCAATTTTCATGCATTTGTTGCCTCGTTCTTTGAGAAAGTAAATGTTGTCCACAAATACCAGTAAAGCCAAAAGTTGCAAACTCATAACTCAATATTTAGAGCTCTTTCCATCATTTATACATGACTACACTACAAGAAAAACTTATATTCTTAGCGCGAAAAAAATGCTATTATAGGTAATACATAGCGAAATAACAACTGCTATGATTGCGGCAGCTATGGTAGATACCCCACCTACAATAGCATTAATTTTGTCTGCTATAGTATGTTCATCTACAATAGCACTTTTTTAATGTCTTTATTTCTTGTTTCATAGCAATAATCGAATGCCATTACTACCTTTAATAGCATTTATTTGTTGTTATTAGTTAGGTATATATTAAATATAATAATCCTTTTATATTATATATTTTGGTCAATTTTGTTTTTTTTACGCTATTTTTTCGGAAAATATTAAAATGAAAAGACAATTAAACTTAAACAAAATATGTTTATATAATTGTTAACATTACAAACCAACAAAAGAGTTAGATCAAAGTTTTACAAAAAAAATGGAAATAAAATTAAAATGCTCATAATTCTGTCGAGCTTCCATATATTGCTCCTGCCTAAACGAGATATCGTGGTTCCCCGCCATCATCAGCTCGTGATTTGTCATTTCATCACAGTAACAAAATATTGGCCAAAGGACTTGCTCAATGAATCCCATCATTGGCATCAAACATACTTGACCTATTACAACAAAATCGAAATCAACCACAAAGCCAAAACTCAGGATATTCATATCACTTTGAAGAAAAAGAAGAGATACAACATCTTCATCTGTATACCTGAGAATTCCTTTTAGAGGTCCTGCTGAGGCAAACCTATATTAGAGGTTTTGCATCAAATATATGTGCATAGTTATTCATCAATGTCCCAGCCTGAATCTACCTGCAAACACAAATGTTCACAGTCAAAAATTACAAGAGGTAAAGGAACAAACCGTTCTCATGTTGTTGGTAGCTCGCTTGAAGTTTCCTCTTAGCAAACTGGAACTTTGCGTCTGCATCAAGAGCTTTGAGTTTCTGCCATGAACAAAGAAGGATTAAAACCGTTACTTCCCTGCTCAAGAATACGACTAAAACTCTTTGATTCCCACACTCACTTCTTGTTAAGGTCCTGGAGCTTTTCACTTCTTGCGTCTGCATCAAAAGCTTTGAGTTTCTGCTACCAACTCCTTCCATTCACTACATATACACATGAAAACCTTAATGGCACATTTAAAAGAGTAAAGAAATTGCCAAATTTCGTGTTCT
The DNA here is from genome assembly GCF_000004255.2 of Arabidopsis lyrata subsp. lyrata. NCBI lineage: Eukaryota > Viridiplantae > Streptophyta > Magnoliopsida > Brassicales > Brassicaceae > Arabidopsis > Arabidopsis lyrata. The sequence continues at coordinate 14,260,143 of NW_003302548.1, read as the reverse complement.
TTAACGAAAGATAAAACTCATACAGGATAATAGTCTTTGCGAGTTGGCGAATCTTATCAAAACCCATGTTTCCTCAAACCA
>NW_003302548.1:14244453-14245999 GCF_000004255.2 Arabidopsis lyrata subsp. lyrata | reverse complement strand
CCCTCGTGAGAAGCTGTAAGCACGCTTTTTCTCTAAGGTTTGAGGACTGCTTCGGGTAAGGCTTGTTCGTGATAACGACGATGAGGATTCAAGTTCTTTGGAACTGAGGCAATCACACAAATGTTTGAATCTCGCGGTTTGGAACCGGTGTTTCTTCTTCGAAACTCAGTTGGTTATTTTTGCTAGTGAGCTTTCCTTGTCGTTTTTTTTTTTTTTTTGTCGCTGAATAATATTATTAAAGATATGGAGAGTTCAAAAAGGAAGTACAAACCACACAAACCAAAAACCAGAACATTACCAAAAACAGAGTAACGTAACACAAAAACAGAGACTTAGCTCCCTTGAAGTCGATCTCGTTCTAGGCGATCATGCAACCATGCCGGACCTCCTGACGCCAAATACGAATTGAGACGTCCTTCCCGAGTAACACTACATGCGATATCCTTAGCCAATAAATTAGCTTTCGGTGGAGAGAGTTTGAAGTTGATCCCTCGCATCACCCGTATCACTGTAGTTATCTTGTCCAGCTGCGCACGGTATTTAGGCCATGCTGCTGGAGATTCAATTGCCGCAATCGCCGCTCCACAATCTGACCAAATTTCGCAAGAGTGGATATGTAAATCACGCAAGCTCTGCAAACACCAAAGTAGCCCGTGTAACTCCGCCGCAATTCTGTTCACAAAAGGTGTGAAAGCATTCCTAGCATGGAACAGAGCGTGACCAGAGTGATCCCGTAGAAGCCACGCACCACCACAGAGAGCCTTGTCATTCACCCAGGAAATATGAACATTACACTTTAAGACTCCCAGCGCCGGTTTAATCCAACGATGGACTCCTATCCTATGACGATAATTCTCTCTATTCACTTCCTGCACCAGATTGTTATTTTGTTGAATCCATTCTTCTGCTTCTTCAATGGCAGAGGCGAGAAGAATGTTGTGATCATTCACTTTATCCGCATATAGAGTTGAATTCCGAGCTTTCCAAATTTCCCATAAAATCCAAGGAATTGCCTGCCTTATTTGTAAGGGTAATTCACCTCTCGCCATGAGTTTCAGAACATACTCAATGTTTGCTCCAATGGCTGCAGCGAAACCTTGGACCGGTAAGGGCAAGCTTTTTTTAATCCATACCTGAGCTGCCAATGAACAACCAAACAGAACATGTGTAACCGTCTCTTCCTCAATCTTACAAATCTGACAGATAGGATTAATATGTAGCCCATGGTTACGTAAACATTCTGCTATCGCCAAAGCTCCCGACAACACCCTCCAAAGAAATAATTTGATTTTTAGAGCCGTTGGGATGTCCCAAATCTTTTCTTTCAGCTTGTTGTTGTCTTGAGTGTTCCCTGAGATCACCTCCATAGCTGCAGCTTCCCGGTTAAGCACCCAATTGCCACTTTTCACTGAATATCTTCCATCTGAAATATAAGCCCATATAGACTGATCCTGCAAGTTCATCGCTGGTGGAAAGGAGCAAATGGTCGTAACATCTTCTTGTGGGAATAATGTGTCTACCAGTGGTCTGTTCCAAACACCTTGCA
>NW_003302548.1:14136982-14244353 GCF_000004255.2 Arabidopsis lyrata subsp. lyrata | reverse complement strand
CGATGCCATTTTTGCTTCTATAAATGATTTCGTAGCAAAATATCGAGCTTTGTAGACCTGACCAAGTAACGAAGTCGGAGAATCCAGCAACCTCCACGCCTGCTTGGCTAGCAATGCTTGGTTAAAACGACCAATGTCTCGGAAACCCAAACCGCCTTGTTTTTTCGATTTGCATATCTTTTCCCATGAGACCCAATGCATTTTATTTTTCTCCTCACAAGCATTCCACCAGAAGTTAGTCATTGCACTGGTGATTTGTTTGCATTGGTGCTTGGTTAATCGAAAACATGACATCGCATACACCGGTAGAGCCATAGCAACAGATTTGAGTAAAACCTCTTTACCACCAAGAGACAATGTTTTTTCGTACCATCCGCTTAGCCTGGACTTTAGACGATCGGTAATGAAATGTAATAGATCCCTCTTTGAACCACTGAAACACTCTGGAAGCCCCAAATACTTGCCTCCGCCACCTTCTTGTTCTATTCCAGTATATAGACCAATGAGTCGCTTCATATATGGATCCATCTTTTTGCCAAATGTAATCGCTGACTTCTGAAAATTGATTTCCTGCCTTGATGCTTGCCCGTATAGCTTGAGACAGCTTAAGAATTCTGAGCATTCCTTAAAAGTAGCACGACAAAGAAATAAACTATCATCGGCAAAAAGAAGGTGTTGCACTGATGGACAACTAGGAGAAAGACGCAATCATGTTAGTCTCCCTTCAGATTCAGCCTTGTTCATTACATGTACTAGGGCTTCAGCGCAAAGGATGAATAGAAAGGGAGATAGTGGATCTCCTTGACGAATCCCTCTCTCTGGTTTAATGAAACCGTACGACGATCCATTCATAAGCACGGAGAAAGATACAGAGCGAATACAACACATTATCCACTGTACCCATTTCATATCAAACCCCAACCGGATTAACAATTCCTCCAAAAAATTCCACTCGACTCTGTCATAGGCCTTCGACATATCCGTTTTAATGGCAATAAACTCCTCATCACAGCCGGGATTCGTTCGTAGTGCATGTACCATTTCATGTGCGAGAAGTATATTATCGGATATGAGCCTTCCTGCAACAAAAGCACCTTGTGTATCGGACACTATCAACGGCAGAAACTGTTTTAACCTGTTGCATAGTATCTTGGATACGATCTTGTATAAAATCGAACAAAGACTTATAGGCCTCAAATCTTTCATACTTGATATCTTGTGTTTTTGCTCCTTTTTAAGCTTTGTTTCTCTTAGTTTTTCATCATTTTGCATTCATGTTTAGGTCCTTAGGTGCATATTTCCATTGCATTTCTTATTTTTAGGTTCTTGGAGTGAAGTATGGAGTTTTGGAGGCAAATGGAGTTCAAAGAAGTGAAGAATCAAGGAATCAAGAGGAGGATGAAAGCAATTGACCAGTAGGTCGATTGACTGGTCGATTGGGACCAAACCAGACACGCGGACGAGAAGGAGTCGAGGAAGCAGTCGACCAGTTGGTCGATTGCTTGGTCGATTGACTGGTCGATTGCCCGGTCGATTGATATGGATCAGAGCTACGGACGAGATTCGAATCGACCAAGTGGTCGATTGCCTAGTCGATTGCTTTTCTAAACCAGGTCAAAACCCGGTTTGTTCCGGGTTGACCCGGTTCGTTTTCCCTTTTTATATAAATACTCAAAACCTAGTTTTAGAGAAGGTGAGGCTTGTTTTGAATTTCTCTTTTCTCCTTTGAGATTTTGTATGAATTTTAAGTATTTTTATGCAATCTAGTCTTGTTTATTTTGAGATTTCTTCTTAATTTACTTTTGTCATTAAGATCATACAAAGAAACAACATGGATCTTTGTGTTTTCACTATGATTAGTGAGTAGTCTCTTTTGAGCCTTTGGGTTTAGTAGATTAGGGGGGTTGTTGATTGATTCAAGATGTTTAGGACTTAATCTTTATTGATCCTTACTCTCTAGGTGTTCTTAGTGCTAGATTAGTTTTGATTAAGCTAGTCTAGATCATAGGAAGTTTCATGCCCGGAAGGTGTTCGATGAAATTCCCGAAAGAACTTATTGAGTGCTTAGCATTCCTAGCCAATGGAAATTGATGATTAGGGTGCTAGGTGGTTAGTTAGGCTTGAAATTAATGCATATTAGTCTTGTGATTGCCAATGGAAATTGATGTTAATTGCTTGATTAGTGTAGAATTAATACCATGGAAGTGGACTAGTTTACATTAGTGTTCTAAGACTAAAGGATTAGCATTGTTAGATTGATAGAGCATCTTGAATTGATTATTAATCACTCGACTCAATAATCTAAACCCGAAGACTCGCTTTCTATTTATAGACTTGAACCGCTTTGCTTATTTCTCTCTTGTTTGATTTTGAATCTTGTTAGTCTTTTGCATATTGATTTCTTTTGTCTTGTTTTGCATTGTTTAGTTTAAATTGCATTGTTAGGTCAAATTTAGAAAACCAAAATCATCTATTTTGCTTAGATTAAGTAAATGTGTGCATTCCTAGTGTGTTGGTTTATTGGTCCTTGAGGTTTGATATTTAATTGGGTAAAAACACTACATCAATACTCGTCGGATTTGGAATTTTTGGAAGCAAAAAAAGCTGAGTAAAGTTCTATTCCGCAGGGAAGGTTCCAGAGTGAAAGAACTGTTTGACCTCATCAATCACTTGCGGACCTACAATGTCCCAATAGGTTTGATAGAAGTGCCCTGACATTCCATCTGCACCCGGCGTGCTATCACCTTTTATACTAAAGACAGCTGCTCTAATCTCCTCATTTGTCACTGCTCATGTGAGAACAGAGTTCATGTGGCTCGTTACTCTAGGCATCATACCTTCTAAAGATTCGGAAATAGCAGAAGGATTTGAACTGGTAAACATGCTGCGAAAATACTCGACCGCAATCTCACCTTTTGAAGCTTCAGCAAACTGTTCTACACCATTAGAATCAAAGAGAGAGATAATTCTGTTTTGGACTCGTCGCCGTTGAACACTTCCATGAAAGAATCTTGTATTCCGATCTCCTTCTTTTAGCCATTGCTCATGACTTTTTTGCTTCCAGAACAATTCTTCCTCTTGGTATGCCTCCGCTAAATCCCATCTGAGCACTCTCATAAACTCAAAATCCGGGTGCAACTTCATGCCTTCCTTCTCAAGTTTATCACGGATCATGTAAATTCTTTCTTTAGAATTCTGATTTGTCTCCTTCTTCCAAACTGATATCGCCCTTCTACACTCCGATATCCTATTAAGTATCGAACCATATCCTGTGTGATCACCTCTAGACCAACCCGCCTTAATGATCTCCACAAAATCCGGTTTCGAAGTCCACCTTTTATTGAACATGAAACGACCAAACCGAGACATGTTCTCATTGGTGAATCTAGTTAATATTGGTCGATGATCTGAGCCAATGCGTTCAAGATATTCGACTTGTACCCGTGGGAAAAGCTGAATCCACTCTACATTCCCTAATGCCCTGTCCAAACGGCACTGTATCCACATCTTATTCCTTTCTCCTGCCCATGAGAAAGTATTACCAATGCTTGGGACCTCCCGTAGACGACAATCATTAATCATGTTCCGGAATGGAAAGAAAGATGATTCTGCCCGTGCTGGTCCACCAAGTTTTTCTGAATTGTTAATGATCTCATTTAGATCACCTATGACAAGCCATGGATCATCTCTGCCCACTCCAATGTCCACTAGCTTATCCCATACACCTTGTCTTAATTGGCTCACCGGATCTCCATAGACACAAGACACAAAAAATGTCAAGGATCCAAGTTTAACTTTGATATCAATGATCATGTGATCTGCATTTATTACTTCTACTTCATATGATGCCTTCCAACATAATGCTAATCCTCCGCTGAGACCCACCAGATCAACAATATAAGAATGATCATATCCCATCCACCGCTTCACTTTCAATACGTGATTACTGGAGTTTTTAGTCTCCATGAGGAACAGAAAATCCGGAAAATGTTCACGACGCATTCCCTTCAAAGTAGGAATTGTCAAAGTGCCCCCCAACCCTTGACAATTCCAGCTCATAAAGCTCATATTTGTTTCGGCGGTTCCTCATACGGAACCACCTTCTCTTCAGTTCGCTTAGCGAGTTTCGATGATACTTCAGCTTCATCATTAGCCTTCCTCTTTGTTGACACTACTTCCTCCCCGGTCTGCACTTGTTGTTGTTGATTTGTGCCGATACCTTCTGTCATGGCCTGAGCCTTCCTACGCCACTGATTAGGCCGTCTTCTCTTCTTACCATCTTGTTTTTGGTTCCGGTAAAACCCGCTGAAAAGCTAGGTTGAAAATCCGTAGAACCAGGGTAATGTTGAGCCGTAGAAACAAAGGCCCCGGAATGAGATGGAACAGGTGATGATAACCTACTCCTTGTGTTAACCTCGAGGCCACCCACCACTGGATTCTGTTCAGCAGCTCCTGATATTAATCCAGTTTTCTCAAAGTCAAAAACCAACCCCTTGCCTTTATCCACATCTGTTGTGAATTCTGTTGGAGCTTCAAGACGTAACAGAGTCTTTTGGCCTTGTGAATCCCCATCCAACTCCCAGACAGATCGACGAACCCTCTCTACCCGTACCTTCCTTTCTTGCGGATCCACCACTGAGAGATATTGCCTCATCTCATCCAACACTGCTTTTGCAATCTTGGGTTTCCCAGAAGTAGGGTCTATTCCAACATCATCATCAGTCAAAACACCAAACAGAGGGTCATCTTTACTAATCTTTGGGATAAGACGACTTGGAATGCCTGCCATCTTAACTCCTCCCATAGCAATCACTTGCCGGTTTGAGTTGTTAAGAGGACAGTGATCCTTGTCATGTGTGAGTCGTTGACACTTATAACAACGTTTTCGTATCCTTTCATACTCAATACCGATATCCACCAACTCTCCATTAGGGGTTTGAAGTACCCGAGAGTTCTTCAATGGTCTGTTGATGTCAAAAAGAACTCGGACCCTCACAAAACCTCTACTTTGTGGCTTCAATGGATCAAAAGCCACATGTGTAACTTGTCCAAAGTGCTCAGCTATCTCTCTGATAGTGTCTGCAGTCATGTTGTTCACCGGGATGTTACGTAAGCGAATCCAAATCGGAAGAACTTTCAAGTAGTCCGCCGGTGGATTCTCCACCCATCTCTCTAGAGTTATACTCCAATCGTTGAAAGTCCAAGCACCAGTTTCCAAAACCATCGATAGATCTGCTTCCGAATCAAACAAGAACTGAAACTTGTCATTAGGTAGCGCAATCCCCCTTGCTCTGTTGTTTACACGCCAAATCCGGGGCATCTCATGAATCATACTCGCCATCTTCTGGTTCTCCGGGCACAACAGTCGTCCGATGATACTACAACCATTACGAATCACAGAGCTGTACTTTGGGTGGTTCTGCAACACAATCGGTTTATCCTCTTCCAAAGTCATCTCTTGTAGAGCTTTATCAAGCGCATACTCCATCTCTCACAGATCAAAAACGAAACACTCTTCACGCAAAGCAAAACGATGCTCAAAGCTATGAACTTTCAAGCGGCGGCGTTTTGCGAGAATAAGAATTAGGTTAAAATCACCACAAAACTTCCCCTACTCCGCACAATTACGGCAGAAAACAGAAAGAAAATTTCACAAATCCGGCGAAAAAAGGAAACTTTCCCGGGAAACCAAGCTTTTTCAATCGAGGTGAAACCCTCTAAAAGAAAAAGAAGTACCTAAGCCCCAAACACGGGTCTCCCGTCCATCGATTAGCTTTCCTTGTCGTTTTTCTGTGTTTTTTGTTTCCTCTGCAATCGCTGTTGCACTTCTAAAAATGATATAAGTATTTAACATTAATTGATACCAAAAAAAAAAAAATTCCCTCGTGATATTTTCGCCCAGAGTTTTATAACTTCTGCACTTTTGTACACATCATTTAATGTCCCTTTTGCATTCTCACAGTAATCAAATACAGTTGAAACGAAATTTAGACGAACGTAATGTCAAATTTTTCTAAGGTTAATCCTAAACCAGTAAGACTACATTAGTTGAATTCAGTCAGGTTTACTAATTCAGTCTGTACTAAAATTAGCTGAATTCAGTTAAATATATCAACTTTCTAAACACCAATTAATACATATTTATGTTCTCGGATATGAGCCCGGTTTATATTGGATCAGTTATTTCGGTTTTGGATCGGTTTGATTCATCTAAATTGAAAAGACTTTATGGTTCAATCTCATTATAAAAATCTTATTCGACATGTGAAACATTGCCTATAACTTACACAAACAGCCTATAACTTAACCACAAACCCGAGAAACGAAAGATAAAGCTCTCCTTTATGTGAAAATTCATCGTCTGTTCACATATCTGACCAAAGTGTTACATAAATTTCTTCTTCTTCTTCTTCTTCACTCGGTCATCACTGTTGCAGGAACGACTTTCTGTATGATGCTTTTAAGCGCAGGTGCGCTGATTAAACACTCGGTATCCTCAAAGCATGACTTACCTTGTTCAGCTGCTTTGCAAAGCTGCGGATCCAAAGGAACTTTCCCAAGAAACGGTACTCCCATTTCCCGACACATTCTTTCTGCACCGCCTCCGCTGCTGTCAAACACTTCGCTGCAAGCCACGATGTCAAGAAGCTCTGGTGCGTTTTCTCTTAAGCAAGCGATTACGTCTTCGGTCACGTTAATGGAGGAGCCGGTCTCTGTCGCCAGCTTCATGAACTTGACATCCTTCAACGGTTGAGACAAACCACTCATGTTCTCTACTACTCCTAGCACGGGGACTCCAACTTTCTTGCAAAAGCTCACTTCTTTTCTGACATCAATCAAGGAGACTTCCTGTGGTGTCGTGACAATGATGGCACCGTCGATCCCTGTGGGTAGAAGGTACTGGACGATTGAGATGTGTTCATCTGAGGTTCCTGGTGGAGCATCAACCACAAGGTAATCAATCTCTCCCCAGTAGACGTCTTTCAAGAACTGTTTGATGAGACCATTCTTGCGTGGACCTCTCCAGATCACAGCGTCATCAGAGTTAGGGAGCATGAAACCTATGGACATGACACCAAGGTTATCTTCCACATAAACCGGAGACCATCCAAGGTTACTCTGGTGAATCTCTTGCCCTTCAAGACCTAACATTTTTGGGATGCTTGGACCGCATATATCAATGTCCATCAGACCTACTTGATGGTCCATGCCCGCCAGAGCAAACGAGAGCTGAGCTGAGAAAGTACTCTTACCAACTCCACCTTTGCCAGACAAAACCAGAATCTTGTGCTTAACAGTGCTCATTCTCTCCGCAATGGCAACCAAATCTACAGAAAACAGAAAACGTCAGCTCAAATATCCATCCCCGCATAACTTCAACTAATAACCAGGTCAGTCTGCGATTCAAACACATATGGAGCTTAAATCAGACATTAGCATCAATAATATTGAATCCTTTAAACATCACATGGTGTTACTCTCAACAGAACAATATGGAGCCAGTAAAAGGAAGCCACTCCAGATAGAGAAGCAATCGAACATGTAAGATGTAAATAAGAGATACAAGCTCATATAAACACATAGATACAAAACCCATCTTCAAAACTAGAAATTGCAACAACAACAAACAACAAAACCAACTTGTGAAATGTAATCCTAAGTGCGACTCGCAAGCAGAGACATTCAGCCAAAAGTAATTCAAGAGAAATCGAACCTGGGTCAGGTCCTTTAGGAGCAGTGGCACAAGCTTCCTGATTAGGGCAACCAGCACAAGAATCTGACTTTCCAGCAGTTTCTGATTGAGGACCTGGGCAATCTATTCACAAGCAACCAACAAACAAAACCCAATTAGGTTAAACCCAGCGATTGAAGCTACAAGAAAAGTGAAAAAAGGATTGATTTTGCTTACGCTCGTTGGCGTTCTCTGGAATATCTCCGTTCTCCATATCGTCGACTTGTGATTTCTGATTAGTTCCTCGAAGGGGTTTTTTCGTTTATATGTGAAACTCTTCTCTGCTTATGGCGGCGATGGTGGAGAAGTTGAAGACGGACGACGACGACGACGCGTAGATAATCGATTCAAAGTCGGTAAAATTTATCTATACAAAGCCCATTAACTATGTTGGACCTTCATGGGCCTTATCGACCAATTCATATTTTGATGATATTGTTTTTTTTTCTCATATTTTGATAAAATGTTGCAAAACTCTCATATAAATCAGTCTGTCATTTAATCCATGTTGTTGTTATAAATAAGTGTTTTGTTTAATGGTAGATAGAATATAAATAATAGAGAAAATTTTATATTTGTAGAAAGATCGGGCTACTAAAGAGTAATAAAAAGAGACGAAAGAGAGATTTTGTTATTATTGAAGTTGCGAAGTTTTGTGTTTATAATGAACACATCATCGTTCTATTTATAGAGGTAAAAAATAAGTTATTGTATGCTCGCATTGTTCTATTTATAGAGATAAAAAGATAAGTTATTGTGTTTGTATAGTAACGGTAGGCTCCACATAAATTATGTAACATTTATCACATGTATGCATCTTTTTGCGACTTTGTGATCTCCTCCCTTTTATGACTTTTGTAACACAACAACAATATTAAACATTTTCACATACAAATTTATTTCATTGAACTTAAGTATATATTACAAACTTTTTGATAAATTACTTAGAATACTATAACCACATGACTCTAAAACATATCCAAAAATTTGAACACAAGCATACATATGCAGCATTTTATTACAAAAGAGTAAACACAACTTGATCCAAAAAAAAAAACCACACATCCACTTTGTATTTGAAGCTTTTGGCTCCATTATAATTTAATCAGAGGGACCAATCATCTTCTCAGGAACAACAAGAGTATCAAACTCTTCCGAAGTAAGAACACCTAACTTCATAGCTGCGTGCTATAGAATAAATTAAAGCAAAGATTTAGGGATCTTAAAGATATTGTATTATATATTTATGATCTCCACTGAAGAAGGTTTAAATCCAAAATAGACCAACAAATTTATACAAACAAGAACATGTTTTCTCTTGTTGCAAATCAATTTCAACTGTGTTTCAATTCCGATTTATTTTATGAGAAGTGTTTACCTTTAATGTGCATCCTTCTTTGTGAGCTTTCTTGGCAACTGCTGCAGCATTGTCATAGCCGATTTTCTGGTAAAGGAAACAAGGTTTCGAAAAATTAGCATTGAGGCATATTCATTTGTAATCATAAGGAGAAAATGGATGACTTGACAAAGAAGTTAAATATTTGGAGACTTACAGGATTCAATGATGTCACAAGCATAAGAGACTATAGAGAGAAGATATACATAAAACAAAGAATTAGTTCCTATAGATAAATCATTTCCACACATGAATAATTTTAAGGCCAATCAACGAGAAGAAGCCTACCTCATGCAATAGCTTTGAGATCCTCTCTCTGTTAGCCTCACTGCCTCTCACACAGTTTTTGTCAAATGAAGCTGAAGCATCTGCTATTAATCTAATGGACTGATAAAGACATAAGAATCATATGGTTAAGATTGAGATTTTTTTAATAGAATAAAAGAAAAAGATGCACAATGAAAGAAGATTAATGTACATGTAACAGAGCGCTTGCGATAACCGGTTTGAATACATTCAATTCAAAATGACCATTTGACCCACCAATTGTCACAGCTACATGGTTTCCCATAGCCTACAATTTTGTTGAATGCAACCAAAAGAGTCATGAACAAGACAACCTTAGCAATTTAAATTCATATGTTAGTAAGAATGTATTGATGAATAAAAAAACTTACTTGAGCACAAACCATAGTCAATGCCTCACACTGTGTAGGATTTACCTTTCCCTGAGAGAGAGAGATTATAATTCTTGAGAATCAAAATCAATGGGCAGAGGAAAAAGACAGAATAACAAAGGAAAGTTGCATTCATACAGGCATGATACTGCTTCCTGGTTCATTTTCAGGCAGAGAAAGTTCACCAAGACCGCATCTTGGACCACTATATAAAGACATGTTAAAACATCATAAGAACATAGTACATCTTGAAGGAAGAAAAAAAAAAAAAAAAGATTAGATACGTACCTTCCAAGAAAACGTATATCATTAGCGATTTTCATCAACGATGTGGCGATTGTATTAAGAGATCCACTTGTTTCAACACAAGCATCGTGTGCAGCCTGTAAAAAGACAGAATAACTCAACAGCTAATTTCATATATATCAACCATTCAGAAGTATCTTGTATAATTTAGCACCCAGAGCAAGATGCTAGGAATGAATTGGGACATTGATGATGATGGAAGTGGTTTAGAGGCTAACCAAAGCTTCAAACTTGTTTTCTGCAGTGACGAATGGCAAGTTTGTTTCTTCGGCTACTGCAGCAGCTATCTTTACATCAAACCTGTAAATAAAGTTATAGTGTTACTAACAGTGAACTATAATGATATGAACTTGTAATGGAAATTAAATTAGAAATGAGATATACCCTTTCTTAGTGTTTAATCCGGTCCCAACAGCGGTTCCACCTTGTGCAAGCTGGACATACATTTTTAACAAGTTAGAGCTCAATGAAACTTGGAGAAGTATATGAAATCAGATCCTCTAAAGATATCATTTTCAAACCTGATAGATGCGAGGTAGAGTACATGCGACTCTACTAAGTCCATACTTAACCTAAATCATGAGTTCAAAAAAGTAAAAATTATTTATACATGGCATGTGATTTACATTTTTGTTGGAAAAGCAGAGAAAACTGAAGAAATAATTTACTTGAGTAGCATAGCCGCCAAATTCTTGTCCTAGCGTCAAAGGTGTAGCATCTTGAGTGTGAGTTCTTCCAATTTTCACAATGTCTTTGAACTCGAAGGACTGCCGAAAACAGAATAAGATGAGATAATTCTTAAAATGTTAGAACGCAGAGCAAATAGACTATGAATTTTGAGGTCACAAGTGTTCCCTGTCACCATTTAGGTCAGAGCAAGTTTCATGTTGGAATAGTAGTGTGTTGCAATTTAGCGACTAGATCAAATGAGTCACCTTAGACTCCAAAGAGCTATGCAAATTTTTCAAACTAGGGATCAGCCTTGAAGTAATCTCGGTTGCAACTGCAATGTGCATGACCTAGACAAAACCAAAATAATGGGACCATCAATTAGTACTAAGCAATTAAATGAACGTAAGCATGCAAAATTATTGGTAATGAGAATGCAAACTAAAGCTTACAGTCGGAAAAGTGTCATTAGAAGATTGTGATCTATTCACATGGTCATTTGGGTGCACAATTTTTTCCCCACGTTTGTGACCAAGAATCTCAGCTGCTCTATTAGCAATAACCTGAAAAAAAGTCAATAGTATTTCTCTAATTTTCATATTAATTATAAATTTATGGCAATAAAAGAGAAATTTGATGAGGAGACACTCTAGTTGGTGAGTAGTACTTATTTTGATATTATACATATACTAGATAAGGCCCGTCTTAGGCGGGTGAAAGAAATTAATAAATATAATTTTTTATAATAATTTTAAATAGTAATATACATCATATAATTTAAATAATTATTTCATGATGATAAACTGTTTAATTTTACACGCTCCATCTTAATAGATTAGAGCTAAACATTTTTAATTCTACATACTCCATCTTATTGTTTTAGTTTTTTTCTGCTATTTCAATTTTAAATAGAAATCCACACATTTTTCTATATTAATGTTCTAACTCTCATCTCAATTTATCTACTCTATCTAAATATCCTTAAATCATGTAAGTTATTTTTTTTAAACTACTATAATGTGAGTTAAACTTTATATATTAGTAACTTGTCATAAACGTATTACTCGAAAATGACTATACTTAAATCTTATTCATCTTTGATACTATTGAGTTCTTTTATCACAATCTTTATCTATGCATCTCAATATTTTATGTATTTTGTTGACATCTATATTTTACAGTTAGCTTAACAAAAAAAAACAATTCGACAAAAGATACGAAAACATATTTGAACGGGTCCCTATTTTAAAATAACTCGTTACATTATGAATTATATGTAACTATAGTTATCTTTATTCTAAACTAATAATGTATCTTTTTATATTTATTTTTTTCGCTAGGTGTAAGAAATTTTCTATATTTTTTTAAAATATATTAACGAATTTAGATTTGACATGTGTTGATATCTCATTAAAAAACTTGAGACGTGGCATATCCTATGAATTACTAACTTTGAAAACCATACTTTATATAATAAGATATGATTAATTTTTTTCTCTTTTTATTTAATTATTTATCATCTCTGCTATTATTTTATTAACTTCATTTGGATAAAATAAATAAATAAAAAATTTATAACATTTTGTTTACGTTTTATAATTAGGACTTATAAGATCTTTATAAAATGTTATATTTTTGAGAAACCATTTTTACTAGTATTTTTGAAAAAAGAGGTCAATATTTCTTAATCCCTTAAAATTTCTCATAAAACTAGTCAATCTCTTTTGTGTATATTCGATCATTCTTTGAAAATAATTGGAATTATTTTTCACAAAAGGGTAAATCTACTGCGGTAAAGAACCGAAGCCGTCAATATTATTGTTAAAAAACTGAAGCCGTGAAATATGCATCGGTTTTTTTAGATAAAAGTATATATTAGGAATTTACGAAGATACAAACATTTTGTCTTTGTTAGTTTCTTTTTTTTTCTTTTTCTTGGATCCGCTAATGGTAGCACTTGTATGAGATCCTACAAAACATATCTTCAACACTGACAGAATTGTGTTCAAAAAAAAAAAACACTGACAGAAATTATTTAACAAAAAAAAAAAAAAACTGACAGAAATTATTTAACAAAAAAAAAAAACACTGCCAGAAATTACCTCATTAGCATTCATATTACTCTGAGTGCCACTACCAGTTTGCCATACAACAAGAGGAAAATGATCATTGAGCTTTCCTTCTGCTACTTCTTGTGCAGCTTCCATTATAGCTTCCCCAATCATTGGATCAAGACCATACTCCATGTTAACCTAAAACATCATCGTGAACTTACGAACCAAAAAAAAGAAAAAAAAAAAAAAAAAGATAAATTTACATAGACACTTTGGTGCAAAAACCTTGGCAGCACATTTCTTCAAGACACCAAAAGCTCGGACGATTGGTTCGGGCATTCGCTCGCGGTCACCACCAATCTTGAAGTTCTGAAGCGATCTCTGCGTCTGTGCTCCCCATAATCTGACACAGAACAACAATAAGAATGTGAAAACGTTTTCCCTCGAGATCAGAACGATATATATCGTAAAGATCAGATCCCGAACTTATCGGAAGGAACTTGAATCGGCCCGAAAGTGTCCCTCTCTTCCCTAAACGACGTCGAATAAGATCGACGTTGTTGTTCATCTTGATCTTGCTTGAGGGTTACGTCTGCAACTTCGGATAAGTTTTTCTTCTCTCCTTCAAACTGCATTATCAAAGCGGCCATGGCTACAACTGTTAGATAGCAACTTCGGGCCTCTTAAACGTGTAAGTTTTTCTCATAATCATCATCCATTATATTGACATTTTCTTAGATCTATAATGTCTTTGTCTAATGGTGGAGCACTAGGCTAGTGATAAAACTGAAGAGACAAATTTTATTTGGTTTTTTTTAGGTAAATTATTCTTCTAGATTTAAATATCAACCAATCAGAATAAGCCACATCAACTTATTATTCACACTCTTATCTACACGTATGAATTTGTAGAGCCACCTGAGAAGAAGTGTGGGTCTATTAAATCTATAAAAGCTTGTTTCCATGTGATTTATTGTTGTGGAACTGATTGTAATCTCTTAATTTTGTGCCCCCAATGTCTTGCAATCACAATCATATTGGCTGTATATAATATTATAATTATTTTTTCATTCAATCATTTTGTGTGAACTGATTGAAAATGTCTTACTACTTGTTCTAAAAAAATTTATATAATATTTACGTATTGCAACTTGGAACACGAAAGAAAATATCGACCTAGCTAATGTAAATACAACAAAAACAATCATGGCAATTTTATAAATGTAAAAACCATGCAGAGATACTTCGAGCTACAACAGAACTTGAATAAATTACAATCATGGCAATTCCCCTTATCATAATTATTAGTGCACTCCAAATTCCAAAGTTTACTAGAATTTTTTAAGCAAACATTACAACGTTAAACTTATCAAAAAAAAGAAAAAACCTAACACAAGTCTTTTATCAAAAAGAAAAAGAAACTTTATCACACGTCTACACAAACCCAAAAAGACCTTTGTTTGTTGGAAACAACTTGTAACAACTACAGTTCTAAAGTCTACTCAGTCTCACAAGTAATTTCCACTTATGATGTTTCCTTAATTTTCTTATGATGTTTCTTTAATTTTTTTTTTTTTAAATGTGTCTTTAATTTTCTTATAAAACATATATGCCCTCAATATCCTAATACTCGGTGTAAGTTTTTATTATTTTTATTTTTATATAAACGTGATTTCAACACCTTAACTAATGTATAAATATTGCCACCAAGTAAATCTATATTATTAATCTTCTTACACTAATCTCTTTCCCTAAGGTGAATTATATTGTTACAGTTGATATATATACTCATCAGTTTCTTTGAAATCTAGCTAGAAAATTTTCCTTGTCTAGCTGATCAACTTTGGTAATCCAAGCTCAATGTCTCTGTCATGCTATTGCAACTGCTCCAAAGATTCGTAGACTTTAAGTCATTATTTCGAAATTCATATTGACAAGAATCGTTCTAAGGCGGAAGATTCACTACCTGGAGTCTGGAGATCATCATTAAACACATTCGACAGTTGTTTCCTATCATTTAAACCTCTGCAATAACTAGGACAAGTTTCATTTTTTGAGTAAATTCTTCTTCCACATAACATTAGATATCAACCAACCATAATAGGCCACGCACGTCAATTTTATCATTTAAACCCTTATCCACACGTGCATGAACCAAAGAGCTTGAGAACCAATGAATTTGATGCCACTTGCCACCTAAAGAAAAGGTGGTCACGTGTAATCCTTTCAAAATCTATAAAATTTTATTTACACGTGATTTATTGTTGTGAAACTGATTGAAATCTCTTATTTTGCCTTCCATGTCCTACCATCATAATCATATACAGGTGTATAAATTATATCTTCCATTCAATCCTTTTCCTTAGTTTGTTCCAATTGTCACATAAAAAAAGAATTCATACATAGCAATTTGTGAAGCCTTTGTATCGGCTTGTAATTTTCAAGTCTATTCAATCCATTTAATTTGTTTAACATTTTCAGGTGTTTTCAATCCATTTACTTTGTCTTTTCTTATCCTAAATGATCACGTAAATTTGACCCCAAAAAAAAAATTGATCACGTAACATCTGTTTTGTAAATTTATCAGATTCTACTTGATAACCTAGGAAATTTAGACCAGACTCCTAAATTGTTTTTTTTTTGTCCTTGTTAACTAGGAGGGGTTCAGGCCAAAGCCGTTATTCTCCAACTGCTCGAGACTAGCCTCTGCTCATACTTAATGATATGACGTGATGTGTGCATCCCTCTCACCAAGGTTGAGCACAACATGATAAACCACTGTTTAACCACTAGCCAAAACCATCCGGTGGTAACTTCTTCTCTCAGTTGTTTCTTTATAACAACCAATCCTAGACTGTAAACTATATTAAAGAATGAAAATATGTTGTAATTTTTTCATGATTAGTATTAAAATGATAAAATCTTTTGAATTTTTTTTGCCCAAATCAGATTGTAATTTTTTTTGAAAATCTTTTGAAAAAGGCTCTTTCTACTCACGGTATTATTACCTGTAATAGACACATGACTATCGGGACCTCAATTATTATAGCGTGAAATATAGCATGCTTGGTCGTGTCTTTTTATTTTATTTTATTTTATTTTTGAAAGCAATTCAAAAAGTCACATTATATGCTTAACAATTCAGGAACTATTGAGGCCAAAGTAATCTACACTAACTAAAAAGCCGATACAATCGCCGGAAAACAAAATCTTTCACTATTTTTTCTGAATTACTAATATATAAAGCATAAGCTTCATCGTATTAAGACATAATGTCCCACATCGGAAGTTGGAAGGGATCCTAAGTAATATATAAGGGATATGGGCCACTCCACTCATAACCAATTGGTTTTGAGTTGGAAGCCCATATTCCAATACATTGTAAGAGGCTAGGATGAAGAATACATGTAAAAGGGTAACATGTGCTTAATGAGAAACACGATAACAAAAGTGGACCACAATTAGCAAAACCATAGGTACTACACTACCACATGCGGAGTGAAAACAAAGATCCGTGATTATCGTTAAAGATTCCAAATCACAATAATTCAAATAGAGAAACATATATCCATGACATGCATATATGTTTCAACTAAAGTACGTACTATAGATTCATCAGCCATGTTATGATATATATTTTCAATCTCCTTACTCTAATTATCTATAATAGACATTTCTTTGGAATCTTTATCCTTCTATGAGATCCGACAAAATAATTCTAAAATGACAAAAATCAACCTTGAATTCTGAATTCCGGAGAAAGAAAAAAGAATTAAGATCCAAAGGAAAGCATAATCAACAGTTATCAACAAGATCCAAACCCATATCATTGAACAGATTAAAAGAAAAGAGAGACTATAGACTATAGTATAATAGCATTACCACGAGGAAGAATCATTACCACAACATGGGTTTTAGAGATGGTTGAAGAATCATTGCTCTAGAGTCTAGAGATTATTGCGGAGGGAAGTTTGCCAATTTGACAATCTCATTTTTGATATGGAACCAATTTAGACCAGAGCTTTTAAATATAGTGGTGTTGTCTAGACATGAGAAATGGGGAAAGATAGTTAGTATTTTAATATAATTCTGTGTTTTTTGTTGGGTCAAAGAGTCATTATAATGCATTTTGCATAAATTTGTTGCCACAAGAACAATTCTTAAATTACATCTGGTTGGGACCCAAAAAAAAATATTACATCTGGTCAAAACAAATCAAGCATTAATTAATATATATATATAATGGGAGAGTTTCTCTCCTCTTAGAGTGTCCACATCATCACCAAATTAATATTATGAATTCTACTAATAATTATTTCAAAATATTTAATTTCATGGTTAATTACATCTCATTATCAAAGAAGTAATCATCAATTAATACACAGTTTTAAATAAAAGTTACTTGAATAATAATAACACAAGTGTAACATATTTACATATAAAACACTTAAATTAATTTTTTGTTAATATATATCTTAAAATGAACACAATCGCTAAATATTTAATTAAGAAATAAAAAATTAAGAAATAAAAAATAATTATGAAAATATTTAATTAAGAAATAAAAATTAAGAAATAAAAAATAATTATGAAAATTTCATAGAAATACCAATGTTATTTAAGATGGACAAAAGGTTTCTTAATGACATTTATTATACAATTACAAACAAATAATAACTTATTAAAAATAAAAAACGTTTAAAAACTATCATTTTTAAGAATAATAAGGAAACCTCAAATATAATTTAGGATGAAAAAAAGAATTGAATTGAAATGGAAGGCTATAAGAGTTTTTTTTTAAATAATAAGAAGATATTCATATTTCATGGAAACATTAAATTAAAGAGATAATAATAAAGTGGAAGAAATTTATTTAAAATAATATTATTTTTAGATTAAAAAATAAATGGTTAAATGTATGATTGTAAAAGTTTTTTAAGATATAAGAAAAAATTCATATTTAAAATTGAAAAATTATATTTAAAGAGAGTAATAGTATAAATTCACATTGACGAAAAATATAAAGATTAATTGTATCTTAATATTAAATTATAGTAAAATATAACAATAAAAATAATACAGTTATCTATATTATTGTTTGCTTTCTAAATAAAAAGGTGAATATGTTTAAATATAGGTAAAAATCTAAATAAGTACTGTTGAGGAAATTTTAACAAATATATATCTTTCGTAAAATTATATTAAGTTGAAGCATGAAAACCATATAATTAATAAAAGAAAATAAACTAAAAAGATGAAATGAGGAAATAATTTTCAGTTAGAAATCAATTTAAAGTTTTATTAAAGTGAGCATATAGAAAATAAAAAAAGAGTAGATGTTGGGAAGCGAACAAATGCATCATAGAAAACGACGAAAAATATTTGAAGAGAAATTGAGTAATGCTTGAAACATCGGATATATGTATGCATTATTAGATAGTTTGGTTTAGTAAACCAGACTATCATATTCAACATCAGGTTAAATCGTCGAGCCATGTAAGTGTAGTAGGAGAGATAAGATTAAGACATTCATGATTTTGTCAAAACTTTCCTTAAGGTATGATGGTCTTACTTCAATAGGTAAATTGTGCTCTCCAAACCTATTGAAGCGGCATGAATATTACGTTTATAAATTTTATAAATTGAAGTTCAAACTCAGCAAATTTACTTTTAGTATGAGGTACGAATAGGTCAAAACATCAAGACAGTTATACTTACAAGATATGTTTATGGAAATAACTCTCTTTTTGATAAAAAAAAAATTCATTGATGACTCCTGAAAATGATTTATCTTATATAACTTTTGTTATTACGCGGTACCTACTAAATATATTTTATAATTTCTATGTTGTATATTGTTTTGTAAAACAAGTATGAATGTATATAGTTTTTAAAATTCAAATGATTATGATTAATCTTAACATTTTGTATTATACCCAGTTGAAATTTGATATCCCGCGCAATGCGCGAACAGTAAATCTAGTTAAGAGAATTGGAAAGTGTCTAGTACAAATACTGATATCTTATGCTATGCCCCAGAATGATAAAGGTCATAAGCTATTAAAACCGGTAAAATGTTACCAATCAGACCGAACAAAATTCTCCATGACTTTTAAATAAGATTTTATCATGGCTTGTTTAATTACCGAAAATAATCTCCCGAATGCTTATAAAATGTTTGAGAGGTTTAATATAAATTTGATCAAACTTGAACAACTTCATATCCTTGGAGAGGTTGCTGCATCACACGTGGGATATTCATACTCGGCATGGACTTGCTTAATAAGAGCTTCACAATCTTTCTGAGAAGATGGTTTCTTAGTTTTTTCCTCTTCCATTGGTTAATCATGATTCTCCTGAAATTATTGTAACCAAATTTCTCAGACTAAGAAAAAAAACAGAATAGTTGAGAGTAGTAAACAAGAAGAAGAAATTGAGCTAATTATGACCAACCTCTGCTAGGACAGAGTCGATAAGCTGCTGAGTAAACTCGATCTGTAAAACAGTTCCAGTTAATTCCACTGGTCTTTGTGCAGACTTCAAATCAACGTCTGAATCCTTTAAAATACGGATTCTAGCACAAAGGTTGTGCTGAAGAAACCGTAAAGTCGCTGCAGCACCAACCAGTAGAGCTACCTG
Source organism: Arabidopsis lyrata subsp. lyrata (assembly GCF_000004255.2). NCBI lineage: Eukaryota > Viridiplantae > Streptophyta > Magnoliopsida > Brassicales > Brassicaceae > Arabidopsis > Arabidopsis lyrata. The sequence goes on along the minus strand of NW_003302548.1, from coordinate 14,224,880 downwards.
CATAGTAAATTTCAGTACGTGATACTGAAACAAGAGTCAAGAATGTAAAACCAAACCTTAGAACATGGGACATGAATTGTGCGAGTGGCCTCAGCTTCCGGGTAATTTCTACCATCCACATGGAAGTATCCATCCCCAATCTCCGTGAGATGATCATTGGTCTTGTTTTCAGCTTCCATGTGCTCAGGACCATAACCATCATCTTCAGGAGGAGAGCTCAAGATAGGGCTGTGCTGAGTAGAGGTAGGGCAGCATTGAGGAGAGGTAGGGCTGTGATCAGGAGAGACAGGGCTGTAACTAGGAGAAGTAGGGCTGTAACTAGGAGAGGTAGGGCTGTAACTAGGAAAGTTAGGCCTGTATTTATGAGAGTCAGGGCTGTGACTAGGAGAGTCAGACCAGTAACAAGTAAAGGCAGGGCTGTGACTAGGAGAGTTAGGCCTGTAAATAGTAGAGTCAGGGCTGTGACTAGGAGAGTTAGGCCTGTAAATAGTAGAGTCAGGGCTGTGACTAGGAGAGTTAGGCCTGTAAATAGTAGAGTCAGGGCTGTGACTAGGAGAGTTAGGCCTGTAAATAGTAGAGTCAGGGTTGTGACTAGGAGAGTTAGGCCTGTAAATAATAGAGTCAGGACTGTGACTAGAAAAGTTAGGCCTGTAACTAGGAGAGTTAGGGCGATAACTAGGAGAGGTAGGCCTGTAACTAGGAGATGTAGGGCTGTAATTAGGGGAGGTGGGGTAATCTAGGAGAACGGATCCAGTTCCAAAAGGAGAACCACCATAACCATAAGGGTCGTAATGTGCATGCTACAAAAATGAAAATTCAGACAATTCACACAAAGGACATAGAAATACACCAACCAAAAACAAGACAAGACTTTCAATGCAATCACATCTCTGTATCCTTGTAAAGGATCAACGTTTTTGATCTTCAATAAAACAGATATACCTTCGCATTCTCAGCTTCATTATCTTTCTCTTCTCTAATCCCTACAGCACCAATCTCGTTCTGAGATTTTCCTTTACCTACAACATAAAACACTCTGAATTTCTTTGCTACATTAACCCTAGACCAAATCGAGATCCCTCATACATAATCTTCAATGTGTAATAACCAAAAGGATCAGAAAAATATACCTAAACCATCATCCAGCTTCTGTTTCTTCGTCGGAGAAGAGCCAGATTGTGACATTGTTATCTAGCGCGGGTAGGGGAATTATCAGACCTAGCTTACAATATTTTAGCTTATACGTAGTATATAAAAGAAAACAGATAACAATGCAAATCTAAAGAGAATATAGAAATAGATTCTCGATAAATACGCAGCTTTAATTAAGCAAGTGAGGATAAATACGCATATTTTTTTTAATTTTCTGATTGGATATATTAATCATTTAAAAGTACGTTAATGCAAAAGTCTTCTATATAAATTTCCAAAAAACTCCAGGGCTTTTAATAACAGCTTCTCCATGGGTGTGTATTTACACTCTGCTTGAAGAGTTACAGATCGGTCGTGATGCGAACGGCATTGCTACTACTGGCTTTGTCTTCTTTCTTGGCTGATCCTTTCTTGCGTTTCCTATCCGATTGTGGCTCTTTTGCCTTTAACTCATTGCACAATGACCTCAAAGACGCAGCTAAGTTATCGTTTCTATGAGCTGCAAATTTCAGAAATAGATATGACATTCAGAACTAAGAAACCATTAACATGAACGTGTGAGAGTTGAAACAGTTTATACCGGAGAGAACAACATCGTCCATGTTCACAACTTTGCGTCCAGCATGATGAGCAAATAGTTCAAGGTCCTTTGCAACATTTTCTGTTACTCATAACAAAGAAGCAAAATTTCAGACAAAGCTACTCTGGAAACTAAAACACTAAATTTTGATTTAGTCAACTCTACTATGAATTGAAGCTTCTGCAAACAGTTTACCATACAAACATCAACCAAAATAATCCTACTCAACATAAGCACACACCATGCTTTAGGTTGCCATTTCTGTGCTTTTTTAGGCTAACTACCACATAAAGGCCTAAGAACAGATACTCTTCTTCACCGCTGATAAAAATCCTAACATAAACCAAAAGATTACTTCCAAAGCATTGACCAATCTGTATTACCCTGAAGCTAGATAAAGATTCAAAGTGAATAGTAGTAAGCAATGAAAAGTTTTAATGAAATGACTAGAACTTATAAAACTAACATTGCACATTTCATTAATGTAAAACTAACAAGACCAGAATTCCTCTAACAAAAAGATTACTTACAAAACATATTGACCCATCTATATTCCCCTGAAGCTAAATAAAGATTCCAGGTGAATAGTAAGCCATATAAAGTTTAAAAGAAATGATTAGAACTGATAAAACTAACATTTCACATTTCATTAATGTATAACTAGACCAGGATTCCTCTAACCAAAAGATTACTTCCAAAGCATATTGACCAATCTATATTCCCCTGAAGCTAGATTAAGTTTCCAAGTAAATAGCAATGACAAGTTTTAACTACCGTAGGGTTCTTCAAACCATAAGAAAAGAGAGTTGCAGAATTATTGTTCCAATGCATAGAAAACTGATCTCACCTGCATATTTAAAGGCTAAATCCGCCACACATGCCACAACAGGTCCGCCTATTTCCATTCCATTTTTCTTCGCTGCTCAAACCAAAACTCAAATCAATCAAATTCAAATCTTCTCCAGGAAGAATCTTCTTCGTTACTATGTTGATTCACCAATTCTAGAGATTGAAAATCGCCAAATCTAATTCGAAAACAAAGAATGGCAATGAAAACATTTAAGCTATGTTCTTCGTCCACCAGAAGACACTAATCGGAAGCCAAATAGATTCTCGGGCGAAGGAATAAGTGAAGATGAAAATTGAATCCTCAATCAAATCAGAACAAATTTCAAAATCAAATCGAAATCCAGAAGATGTTTCATCGAATAGATTCATAAACCACCGTTGATTCGCCGGAAATTTTGAGAAATCGAATGAAATGGAAGGAGAGGGAGGGAGAGAGTCTAACCCTCGGCTTCGGCGATAGAGATCGCGGATAGTCTGAATCGGTCTCTAATGAGATCATCCATGGAATCTTCTTCAACGATTTGGTCTACCTGGAGATCGCTTATGTCTTCTCCTCCGACGTCCATGGCGAAGCAAGAGCTAGGTTTTCTTCGCCTGTGTTGGGCTATCCGATAATAAAGGGAGAAATATACGCGGGAAACCAAAATATAAAACGCAGCGTTTTAAGTATCTCCTCCAACTCCAAAACGCAGCGTTATATGGAGAATGGTAATCGATTAACATTTTTACTTTTTTAGCATTTTGCTAAGTTACAGAACTAAAATATCGATTACCATAACCAACATTTATGTTTTGCTGATGATATTATTGTGTTTACAAAGTCAATGACAAGATCCTTATCAAAACTTTTCAAGATTCTAGCTATGTTTGAGAGAGACAAGGCGGATGCATAAAATAAAGCTAAATTAATGGGTAGTTATACCTTTCATTTAAGAAAATCTAGAACTCTCTATTACGCGCCTACCAGTTTAAATATTTGAGTGTTTCGTTTAGCTCAAGAAAGGTTAGACATGTTTATGAAGTTCTTATCAACATGGTCAGAAAAGTCGTCTTGATTCTTGATTAAATATGTTCCTTATCCGTCATCTATAATAGTACAAGCTTTTGGCTATATGCTTTTCAACTCTCGAAGAGGTGTTTAGGGAAAACTAACAGTCTTTCTAAATTCTAATGCTTTATTCTGGTCCAATAACCATCATTAATCTAAAGTATATCTTGTTTGTAAGCCATGATAAAAAAAGGTTAATCTTGGACTACTAGATTCGTCGACAATTTCATTATACCTTTATGCTCCGCATGATTAATTTGGCTTTTTTTTTTTACCCAAGCTCAATTTTTTTCATGAATTGTATGGGTCAAAGTCTGTATGGTATCTCAACGAACCTAACGGAAGCTTAGAACATTATAGAGCCACGAAAGGATTCAGAATGAACAAACTTTATTTTCGTTTATAAATTTGGTGTCTTTGGCGCTCCCATGCTGTTTAATTTATTTGTATTAACAAAAGAAATGAAAAATCATATAGTTTAAAACAAAACTTACCAACTTTTATACTAAAACATCACTTTACTTCAAATGATATAATATATAGGGTTGGAAACTTGGAATATTTGGTTTTGAAAATAACGAATTTTTGTCCGCTGGAAAAAACTTAAATGTTATATAGGATATATAGAATTCGTCGAAGATGTGTCTAAACAACTTTAATATAGTTTTCTTTCTTTCTTTATAATGAAAAGTACATGTCTTAATGCGAAAAGATATTTCTACATATTCTTAAAAAGATTATACAAAGTCGCCTTATCACAATCAACAAGCGATTTTAGCCAAGATATGGTATTGGTATGCAATGCAATGCAATGGCGGACCCAGAAAAATTATTTACCCGGATCATTTAAATATGAAACTATATTATTTAGTATATTGCATAATAATATTATTCAAGTACAATGGATCTCGAAAAAATATTGTGGTTATCACTACTTTTCGACCAACAAAAACCTATATAAAACAAAAGAAAGGAGATAAATTTATCAAAAAGTGTCAAACTAGGGAATCAAACATGGGTTATGGGGTGTCAATAAGCATAAAATTACCAAAACTTCTGCTTGCTTTTTAAGAACTCTAATGCATAAACACAAGTATAATTATTTTACCCAGGTCACTTGACCCTCCTTTCCCCTGAATGGGTCCGTCCCTGAATGCAAGTAATGAACAGAGAGGACAAGAAGACAAATTAAATTAAGATTTTTTTTAGCAATATAATTCATTTACATCATTACTCTCTAGGTTAATTAACAAAAGCACCTTAATTTTATAATGCCTAAAGAGAAGATATTTCCCATAAAATAAGAGGTTGAACATAAACCATGTCACGCTCTCGTCGTCGAGAAAAAATAAGAGGTCGAAGTAACATAAGTGGCAACGTCTAGAAAGATTCGTCCGCGAGAAGTAAAAGTAGTAATCAAAAAACAAAAATAAAAATCGAGAAATTGGTCTCGTACACGGAACCTCTAACACCAAACAAATTGACCATTAAGTCCTCTGTCCAGATACGTAGCGAGAGACCAATATCCTCAGGGTAGAATAGTCATTCCCTCCATAACCAATCATGAAATGTCACGTGTAACGATCTTAGACTCTCTATAACGGACGGTGGTGAGGTTGTCAAGTTCCTTACCGTAGCTCTTTTGGCTATTATACCAAATTGGTTTAGTTCTGTAAACCGGTAGTGAAACATGTTTTAAAATTGACTTGAATAGTAAAATTGTACTTTATCCTCTATTAAAACAATAAAATGCAGAAATTTCATGAAAACTTCACCAACTACTGAAGTTTGTGGGTCGGTTGGTGTAAACCGGCCGGTAGATTACGTAAAATTGAGTCGGTAAGTAGGTCGGTTTACCACGTGATATTTTCATAGCTAGAGTTTGGAAGTATTGCTAGCGTGCACGATGGTGCACCGAACAAGTGTTATAGACCCGCACCGTATAAAGAAAAAAATAAAGAATCAGACCCGAGAGAGAGAGAGATAAGGGAGGGTGAAACAAAATAAGCACACACCACCATATCCATCTGTTTTTTTTTTTCTTTTCATTTGTCTCTCTCTTCTTCTTCTTCGATTCGTTTTTTCCTCCATTTGATCCTCTGTTACGCTTCAATCGAACTCGGTGAGGGTTTTTTCACTTAATTTCTGTATTCGGATTCTTGGTTTGTTTCTGCTGTTTGTCCTTGAAGCTTATGGCTTCGTTTTTTGTTCAAAGCTAGGGTTTTATTTTTACTTGTTTGTGTGGTTTAGTTCGAATTTGTGCGATTTATGATGCTTCAGATCGTGAATATTGATGGAGATGGAGATTCTCTTTAGTTTTTGTAAAAAAAGTCAATTCCATTTGCTCATTTCTGTTACTGTTTTGGTTCGATTTCTCTCATCTTCATTAGTAGCTGATTTTGTAGCTTCTATTGATCTGAGCTTAGTGGAATTCAACTTTCTGAGCTAGTTTTTGGTTTGGGGCTTCACTTATCCAAAGTTCGTTCTCAGTGTTTCAGCTTTTGTAAATCGAATCCAATCTTATCTTGTCAGCTGATGGTTCTTTGTTTGAATTCTTGCTCTATTTGCTTTTCGATTTGATATTTTCTCCGAATTGTTCCTTCGAAGTCTAACTCCTTGTTCCAATTGTAGGAAGTCATGGCTATGGCCACAAGGGTGCTGGCTCAATCTACTCCACCATCTTTGGCTTGTTACCAGAGGAATGTTCCCTCCCGTGGATCTGGAAGATCGAGAAGATCGGTGAAAATGATGTGTAGTCAGTTACAAGTTTCTGGATTAAGGATGCAAGGATTTTTGGGATTACGTGGGAACAATGCTTTAGACACTCTAGGGAAAAACCGTCAAGATTTCCATTCGAAGGTGCGGCAGGCGATGAATGTGCCCAAGGGGAAAGCTAGCCGGTTTACGGTGAAAGCAATGTTTGAAAGATTTACTGAGAAAGCTATCAAAGTTATTATGCTTGCTCAGGAGGAAGCTAGAAGACTAGGCCACAATTTTGTGGGAACCGAACAAATTCTTCTAGGTCTCATTGGTGAGGGTACTGGAATTGCTGCTAAAGTTTTGAAATCCATGGGGATTAACCTAAAAGATGCACGTGTGGAGGTGGAGAAGATTATTGGAAGGGGCAGTGGCTTTGTTGCTGTTGAGATCCCATTCACTCCTCGTGCAAAGCGTGTTCTTGAACTCTCACTGGAAGAAGCTCGCCAACTTGGTAAATCCCTTCCCTATAGCAAGTCTTTTGCTTTCATCTTTTTTGCCTCTGTATCTGCAATCTCTATATTGATTTATTGTGAAGTGTATTATCCACTGTGTTGATTGTGTTCATTACTTGTGTGAATATCATCAGGTCACAATTACATTGGATCCGAGCACCTTCTTCTTGGATTGCTACGTGAAGGTGAAGGTGTTGCAGCTCGTGTCCTGGAAAATTTAGGTGCAGATCCTAGTAATATTCGCACTCAGGTAAAGTAGTTGCTTATGTGGTAAACTGATTTTTTTCAGTTTTCTTGATATATTGTTGTGTAATTTATATTACAAAGTATAACTTAATTGTATTGGATGGCTAGGTGATACGCATGGTGGGTGAGAACAATGAGGTAACTGCTAATGTTGGGGGAGGAAGCAGCAGCAATAAGATGCCAACTCTTGAAGAGTACGGGACAAACTTGACGAAACTGGCTGAGGAGGTAGTTATTTGTTGAACTGACCATATGAGATTCCCTTGAAGAGGTAAGATCAATTGAGACTTAATCATATTCTTTTCTTTTGACCTTAGGGTAAATTGGACCCAGTTGTTGGAAGGCAGCCACAGATAGAACGTGTGGTACAAATTCTTGGCAGGAGAACCAAGAACAACCCTTGTCTTATTGGAGAACCTGGTGTTGGTAAGACAGCTATTGCTGAAGGACTTGCACAGCGTATAGCCAGTGGAGATGTTCCTGAAACCATTGAAGGGAAGAAGGTAAGCATTATGTTTGTCTGTTTTTCAGACTTGTTGAGAAGTTTGCGTTTAAATAAATTAATAGTTATGAATGAGTATGAGATCCAGTCTTATCTCTTTACTTTAAATCTTCCATTTACTGCATACTGGTTTATTACATGTAGGCACACATTTCATGAGTCACAGGTTCCAATTTACTGCCTTAGTTGTGATTTTTTCCATGGCAAAAGGTTCAATACAAAATGATGTTTCTGCAAAAGTTGTGAAAGAAAGAATTTATGTAGAGAATGTATCCAGTGAATAATATGGTCTTTGTACATTCTGGTTTGTGTAGATTAAATTTCTGGCACTTGTTTTTGTGAAAGAATGCCCATGCTGATTTGTTTTTGTTATCGTGATAATATGAACAACATACTTAACAGTTTAGATTCACATCACCCTTAATTTCCTGTGATTATGCTGGGTAGTGCAACAGCGATCTGATGGTTCTTGCGTTTTCCTTTTCTGTTTGACTTCAGGTTATAACACTTGACATGGGTCTTCTAGTTGCTGGAACAAAATATCGTGGAGAGTTTGAAGAGAGATTAAAGAAGCTTATGGAGGAAATAAGACAGAGCGACGAGATAATCTTATTTATCGATGAAGTGCATACTTTGATTGGGGCTGGAGCAGCGGAAGGTGCAATTGATGCAGCTAACATTTTAAAACCTGCTCTCGCTAGAGGTGAATTACAGGTAATTATTCTTTTTGATCTGGTTTACATAGACAATACTCTTACAGTTGTGTTATTTATTATCAGTAATTTAATCATTGAATAATCATGATAGTGCATTGGAGCGACAACATTAGATGAATACCGAAAGCACATTGAGAAAGATCCTGCGTTGGAAAGAAGATTCCAGCCGGTGAAAGTACCTGAACCTACCGTGGATGAAACTATTCAGATTCTTAAGGGTCTGCGAGAGAGATATGAAATTCACCATAAGCTTCGTTACACTGACGATTCTTTAGTAGCAGCTGCACAGTTGTCATACCAGTATATTAGGTGGCTGATCTCTCAGATTACTTGTTAATAGTTTAAGTAAGGGTGTCATAAACATTACTTACATCTGATTGTCCTTTGATTCCAGTGATCGTTTCCTTCCTGACAAGGCAATTGACTTGATCGATGAAGCTGGTTCTCGGGTTCGACTTCGTCATGCACAGGTATGGTGGAATCACATGCCAGGTTTCTGTTAGTTTACCATTTTCATATTTTGATCATTGATTAGCTTGCTCATTTATGCAGGTCCCTGAGGAAGCTAGGGAGCTTGAGAAGGAGCTTAGGCAGATAACAAAGGAGAAGAATGAAGCTGTCCGTGGCCAAGACTTTGAGAAGGTACATACCGTTTGTATATATTCCATTCGTAATTTTTTGTCAATCTAGGGGACAATAAGATGTCTTATAAGATGTAAATTTTATTTCAGGCTGGGACACTTCGGGATAGAGAAATTGAACTCAGAGCTGAGGTATCTGCTATCCAAGCGAAAGGCAAGGAGATGAGCAAAGCAGAGAGTGAGACTGGTGAGGAAGGTCCTATGGTCACGGAGTCAGACATCCAACACATTGTATCTTCATGGACTGGTATTCCCGTAGAGAAAGTATCAACTGATGAGTCTGATCGCCTCCTCAAGATGGAAGAAACCCTCCACAAACGTATCATAGGCCAAGACGAAGCTGTGAAAGCCATAAGCCGAGCCATTCGCCGTGCACGTGTTGGACTCAAGAACCCTAACCGTCCAATAGCTAGTTTCATATTCTCGGGTCCAACCGGTGTTGGGAAATCCGAGCTTGCCAAAGCTTTGGCAGCTTACTACTTCGGATCTGAAGAAGCCATGATTCGTCTAGATATGAGTGAGTTCATGGAAAGGCACACCGTCTCCAAACTCATCGGTTCACCTCCTGGATACGTCGGGTACACCGAAGGAGGTCAGCTAACAGAAGCAGTTAGGCGTCGCCCTTACACCGTCGTTCTATTCGATGAGATCGAAAAAGCCCATCCAGATGTTTTCAACATGATGCTTCAGATCCTTGAAGACGGTAGATTAACAGACAGCAAAGGAAGAACAGTTGACTTCAAAAACACACTTCTTATCATGACATCAAACGTCGGAAGCAGCGTGATCGAAAAAGGAGGAAGACGTATCGGGTTCGACTTAGACTACGACGAGAAAGACAGCAGTTACAACAGAATCAAGAGCCTTGTGACCGAGGAGCTGAAACAGTACTTCAGACCAGAGTTCTTGAACAGGCTAGACGAAATGATTGTATTCAGACAGCTAACAAAACTGGAAGTGAAAGAAATTGCTGACATACTGTTGAAGGAAGTGTTCGAGAGGTTAAAGAAGAAGGAGATCGAGCTCCAGGTGACTGAGAGGTTCAAAGAGAGAGTAGTAGACGAAGGTTATAACCCGAGCTACGGAGCAAGACCGTTGAGAAGAGCCATCATGAGGCTTTTAGAGGATAGTATGGCAGAGAAAATGCTTGCGAGAGAGATTAAAGAAGGAGACTCGGTGATTGTGGACGTTGACGCTGAAGGCAACGTCACAGTGCTAAATGGTGGAAGTGGCACTCCAACTACTTCCTTGGAAGAGCAGGAAGATTCTCTCCCCGTTGCTTGAATAAAAAAAAGGCAAAGTGCGTTTCTCTTCTTTTGCTTTGGCCCCTAAATGAAGTATGGCAAGAGAAGGTTATGAATTGAGATATTTGGGGGCTTTCTTAATATACATTTTCTAAATATATGAAAAAAATGTAATGTATAGATGACATTGTGTAGCTTCTTCTCTTCTTCCATGCTTTTTAAGGACTTTGCTTTGGTGCCATGCGAAGAGTTTTTTATTTTTAATATTGGGTTTCAACGTCAAAAGAGTTTAGGACTATAGTTGAAAACAAAGATAATACCCATGGAATCAAAATCAAACATAACATGGTCAAATTTATGCCGTGAAGCAATAAGAGAATGAAGAAAACCAAGAAAAGCTATCAAGAGCTTGAAGCAAATGGAACCGACTACTACCAGATCCTAAACTAACAAAAGCTCTCATGTTTGATTTTCTTCATATATTGTCCATATTTTAAACCTAATTTGCACATCATTAGATTATCCGTGAATCAAGAGGAATTTTGAAAAATATGATACTACTTTTAAAAACTACTAGAATTAGGAAAAACGTTGTTCAAAAATATCACTTTCAAAACTTTATAAACCTTATAAAATCTTATAAAAAAAAAAAATTCAATTAAACATTGTATAACATGCGTTACAAAAACTTGTTAAAATAGAAATATTTTTTGTAACATGCTTTATAAGAATTGAGAAATCCGTATTTATGATATAATTTTTTTTTTGATGAAATGTGAAATTAAGTGATGTAAAGTAGAGTTATTTACAACTAATGAACAATGATAGCAAACGAGAACAAAGTATTGAAATAAAAAACAGAGCACAACGCTTCTATTGGTTTTGTGTATAGCTAAACCACCTTTGGATCAAACCTCGGAGCTTCATGTTTTCAAAATATCTCACCGATACGATTCTCGAACGGATTACTCTCTCAATAGTGCGGGCTAGTTGAGAATGTGTACGATATATCTTGTTGTGCCTTCTCTCATTCCGTTCGCGCCATATATAATATATGGTAGCTTGGAAACACAATCGGAGGAGAATGTAGTCATACCTCGCAAAAGGACGTGTGATATTTTCGTTTTAATAATAGTTGTATTTTAGAAAATTTTAAACAATATGTCCATTTGTTTGTAACCTACAAATGAAAAAGCCGTCGTGGTTTGGTGTAGTAATTAAACTGAAAAATTACATGGGATTTGCAAAATCTACTGAGACTTCAACACTTATTAAAAAGTTAAAAATTATGGTTTCTGCCAACCATTTTGGCGTTATCTTGTAATTGGGCCATTGCTCATTATAGTTGCTGTCGAAAGAGGAACTCAAATTATTTACGTTAACATACATTTAATTAGATTATTACAGCAACAATTATGTAAAGTCACAATTCAATAAAATCCATGCTAAAGGGAAAACTACTGAAATTGATATAACATAGGATTAAGATAAAACGTTTCATGTTGAATTTGGTATTAGTGTAGAAGAAAGCGATGTCACATATTGGAACATAGCTAGTGCCAGTTGCACAGGTACTATTAAATCTTCTTGGGAGATTTTGCATAGATTCGTAAATTGAATGCAAGAAACAAAACAAAACAAAACAAAACAAAAGGAGAGTCGTACCATTACAAAACTCATCAATTTTTTTATTTGAACAAATTTCTCTTTGTTATTTTATTGCATTGTAGGCGATGATATTTGGTTGTGAGTAAAAGGTTATCTCCCTTATCATGTGGATAGAGACTTCTAAGAATATATATATCGTAGATGGAACCATACATTAATCTATTTCTAGGTTGATTTATTTGTATTCTTCTTAGTAGAGAAAATCAATACTTCTCTGAACAAAATGGAAATAATATGGCACTAATATATAAGGACATAAAACGGTTTTGATATAACAGTGAAGAAAACATAGAGATGCAACATTATTTGAATAACAACTAGCTATGCTGAGATTAAGCTAAATAAAAGAAGTATTTGTTAGAGATCTATAACAATTATCAACATAACTTATAAGTATTATATGTTAGATACTTCATATATTTTACAATCGTCACATATTTCATTAGACTTGTCTGAAAACGACACAAAATGGAAATTTGTCTCTTTGCATTTGTAAGTGTAATGTTTTGGGATATCGGATGCTAGGAAAAGACTTTGAGTCGATTTCTTAGAGTGAAGTAATCTACCTAATATATCTCGTAATTCACGATTCATTTTCATACCATGCATCCTTTCGTAATTGGTCTCGTGCATCTATTCTTTTCTTTAAATGTGATCTTGAATATACAAAACATAGTACAAATAAATGAATAATAGATCAGCCGCTAATTAAATGCGTTAGATAAAGAATAAAGGTTTTTGTGCAAGTACTTGATTAGAAAAGAACAAAAGAGATATATTGGTGAAGAAAGTATGATGCCAATAAATGCTTAATTCCTCATCCGGATGAAAAAATGTCTATCATCTTTGGATTATGATAACTAATTACAAGTCTCTCTTGCTGACCTTTGATACGAAAAACATGTCAAAATACAATCATAATGTTTTCTTAGTTCCTAAATAACATGTTTTCTTTCTGCTCTAAACTGATCTCAAAAAAGAAATCATAATATATATATATATATAAAGTCCATGGATCGTATACAATTGATAATAAATAATTGATCGTAGGTTCTTATAATGTTTTTGTAAACTATGTGTCATAATAATAAATAAAAGAAAACGTTAAAAAGAATAATAATAGTCAAAATAATCAAGGACATAGATTGCGATAAATTTTTAAGGGTGAAGTACGTACGTACTCGCTTTTTTCTTTATCGTAAAAGTTTCCGATTATTATTTTTCTATAAGAGTACCCGATTCTATCAAAACAAAATGGTGGATTTATGATTATTTGTCTTCTATGCATACCCAACGGTATCATGGGATTGGACTTCACACCGTATTCACATTTTTTTCTTTTGTCTTTTTCTGAAAAGGAAATTTCCTATGTCGATCCAACGTGGGAAACGAACAAAAGTTTTTATTTTCTCTAACAAAAATGGACAAAAAAAATTGTAGTATTATGGAATCCACAGAGATCATTATTGAGAAAATCACGCGGTATTACATATTTATTTGTAAATGTACAGTACTTTGGATAGTGTAATATTAATCTCTCTAGTCTTTATGTCCGACTGGTTAAACTGTGCATATATAGCTTCGATCTATATATTAGCTGTGGCAGTAGGTTTAGCAATCTGAGTAAAATCAAAATTATATGAGTGATAAATGATAAATATTGCTTTCTGTTGTACTTTAACTTTTTGATATATGTATTATAGGTCCGACCCTCTTATAAGGTAAAACAAGCCATTGCTTTAAGCCACTTCTAAATATAGTTCTTTTAGGGCCACGATATTGAATGCTTGCTTGAAGTGTAGTTGATGGTCAACACAAATACATCAATTGATTTTAGAGAACATTTTCCTCGAGTTCGACTACCCACGTTGGTCGCTCTTTCTTTCATTTAATGGGTTTAGTTGATTAACTTTTTAATGGTACTTTTATTCATTTATTGTTTTCACGTTATGAGCTATTGAGCTTATTCTTATATATAAAAAAAGTCTAATCAAATGATTGATCATTATCTGTCTTTAAGTGTTTACATAAAATAATGAGAAAATCATTTAATTTGAAACAAATTCTTTTAATGAAATAAATAGACAAGTATATATTCCATGAGTTTGCATTTGAAGAAAAAGTGAGAACATATCTAAGAATGATGAAAGATCATTTACTCACCTAATTTTTGAAATTCATCGTTATTTACTTAAATGTTCATTTTTACTCTTCCATGGTTACTAAATGCAATTACTTAGATATACAATCTCGATATTATATGAAAAACATAAATATCATCTAACACAAATTACCCGCCGAAATATGGTGGTAATCTCTTCTCAAATAAAAAGGTATTTTCAATATACAAGTGGTCCCTAAAATACTCTTTCTTCTGTTTCTCCTTGTCTCTTTGAATAGTGAATACAAAAGCAATTGCCTATATAAACCATATCAAGTCCTTAATCTCTCACAAACGAAAAAACACTCTCCCTATCGACAAAGATAAGAGAACTCAGAAGCTTCTACTCTTAAAATGGCAACTTTCTCTTATTTCCAAAACTACCCTCATTCCCTTCTTGATCCTCTTCTCTTCCCTACACCTCACCCCTCCATTAATCTCACTGGTTTCATCGATCAAAATCATCTCCATCCACTACCAAACATTTCCACAGTTGAAGACATTTCCTTTAACCCATTTCTTGATGAATATAATGTTGACAGACCCGAAAACTCTGGCTTAGAGAAACAGGCTAACACAACCAAAACCGCAACCACCCGTTCTTCATCCTGCGACCACGGATCATCAGCCATCACCACCATCGGAAAAAAGCGTGGGAGGAAGGCCAGAAATGTTTCTAACTCCAAGGTATGTTAAACCAACTTGTAATGTTAATGTATCATCTATCATCAATGGGATGGGGTTGTGATAGTCAGAAACATACATGTTGGGGTGGTTTGGTGAATTAGGAAGGAGTAGAGGGAACAAAAAGCAAAAAACAGAAGAGAGGAAGTAAAGAAGAGCCTCCAAAAGATTATATTCACGTTCGAGCTAGAAGAGGCCAAGCTACTGATAGCCACAGCCTTGCTGAGAGGGTATTTTAGTCATTTTCTAACCTACTTTTGGATTTCGTTAATCATTTTCATAAAATACAATGTAATTAATATTTGATTAAACTTATATATGTGTACAGGTGAGAAGGGAAAAGATAAGTGAGAGGATGAGAACTCTGCAAAACCTTGTTCCGGGCTGTGATAAGGTTAGCTAGAGACAATCTTTTAAAGAAATTGATGATGTTTTAATTTTATAATGTTTCTAGAAAATGTTTTTAAACAAATGTGACTTAAAAACTAATAGGTAACAGGGAAGGCCCTCATGTTGGATGAAATTATAAATTACGTCCAGACCTTGCAAAATCAAGTTGAGGTGCATTTAATTTTTAATATATTTTTTCTTGTAACATTTTAGGTTAAAAATAATATATTTTTTTGTGGTAAAAGTGTTAAAATAATATTTATAATTCATATCTTTTTTCTGTTTCATTAGTTTCTCTCGATGAAGCTAACTTCTATAAGTCCGGTCGTCTATGACTTTGGTTCCGACCTTGATGGCCTCGTACTTAGATCTGAGGTACTTCATCTACACACCAGCTCTATCCGGTTAACGACAAAATCATTTCATGTATCTCGAAAAGCTGGTTATCGATATCAATAAAATATCTTCTTGATGAACAGATGGGATCTCCAGAAGTAGGAACGTCTTTTACCAATACAATGCCAACAACTACTTCTATCTTTCCTTCACTATTGGATAATGCTATAGTTCAGGTTTTTTTCTTTTATTCTATACAAAAGTGATAATTTTCAGATAATAGTAATATATTAAGGAGAATCAAGATAGATAAGAATCAATTATTATTAATAGATAGTGATGTGTTGCTTAATTTAGGAAGAGGGAGAAGGAAGAGAGAAGTTTGTAGACAGAAGTGGGTTCAACAACAACAACTTCTGTTCTTTCCCTTGATAAATTACATGTCGACACAAACACAAAAGCCTGCTTTCGTGAGTTTCTTCTGGTCTTGTCTCTTCAACTACCTAATTATTATTTTAAACATTTTTCATAATTGTGAAAAAGCTTGTTGTGGTGTCGTAATTATTGCTATTGTTATTGGATGTAGGTTGATTTCATTTCCTCCCATATGCACGGAGGGAATAAAATCTACGTAAACCAGGGGTCGTAAAAGTGGACGTACTTATTTGTTCTTTCTAGAGAGTTAAAAGAAAATAAAGTACTATATTAGAGATAAAAATAAAATAAAAAGTATATCAGAGATAAAAAGCTCATAATCATTCATAAAAGAGAGCGGCATATGGGGGCAGAGCAAATTCGATGGAGGAAAGAAAGACATATAAACGAAGAACCACTTGTGTTTTTTTTAAACGAAGAACCACTTGTGTTTTTTTTTTTTATTATTTCTTGCGCCAAACTTTCATTTGTCCTCCAATCCACACACTCATCTTATATTTCCTATAAATAAATATAAATGTAAATATTCGGAAGATAAATACTTACGCATGTATATAAATCTAAATGATTCGTTTCCTGTCAATTTATTTGGTTACAAAATAATGTCAGAAGAAAATATTAGATTTCCCTTCCTGAGAACACTTTAATGTACCTGTTGAATAGTTTGGTCATGCTTTTCTGCTCTCACTTGTCACACATTGATAACTCCCATTCCTCTGTCTTTTCACAATACATATGTTCTAAGTTTTATTTTAGTTTAATGCATGTCTCATATATATACCAAAATTATTGAAAGAGATATTTGATACTCTACTACTTGTAAATATGATTTGTTGGTAGTCTAACATTTTCAAGAGGTGGTAATGTATCCTTTATCTTATTCAATGCTAAATTGCAGGATTTATTTGTATGCACATATATAAAAATATGCACTTATTAAATTACATAGACGTTAATAACATCTTTTTATTAATGAACCTAGAAATCCATCGTCAACTTAATGTATATAAAAATTTAAGAATAGAGAAATTTTTGTATCTTTCATTTCTTGATGTATATGTCAAAATTTATATGATTTGTGAAATTACCCTCCACAAATCAACAATTTGAGATATCTGTTAGCTAAGTAAATTTTAATTAATATTATTTCTTCTAAGATTTAAATTGTTATATGGTTCAATAAATTCACTTTTTTGGCCTTCTATAAAATATTAGTATAATTATGATATGTTGCTAGATGAATAAGGTCAAAAAGGAATTTTATCATGAATATGGTATTTATCGAAAATGCATATTTTTCCTCGCAAAGTCTGATTTTCATGAAAAAATGGTGTACATTATTACTCCCTCCGTATTAGAAAGATTGATTTTCTAAGATTTTCACCAATATTAAGAAAACAATAAATGATGTATATTTATTACTTACTTTTGTGTTAAATATTTTAAAAAGTTAATTTCAAGATACTTTTTATCCCATTTACTCCAATCAATTGATCTTGAAAGAAAAATACATTAAATATACAACAGAAAATCAATCTTTTTGATACAAGAATAAAACGTAAACATCATTTTTTTTTATACGAAAGGAGTATTATACAACGAATAAAGCCAAAAAATTGTAAATTTAAAAGCAACAATTCGAAGGCATGATTAAATGAGCAGTCCGGCCGTTAGTCGTCCATAGATTTTGAGGTCTATATGTCTAGTCCCATCTCTTTTATTACACTTTTTTTCTTTGTTTGTTTGCATGTACCTAACTTCATTTCCACTTGTACATGAATCATTCTTCTATTACAAAATATAAAGATAGTAGCCAAGATGGCTGGTGAAATTGCCATTCTTCTATCTCTCTCAAAATAGTGAATGGTAAGTGAACAGTAAACTATATAGGATCATATATTGCGAACATATATATGTTCAACTTGTACGTAATAATGTTGATGATAGTTGACAATTCAGAATTAAGGTGAATGTGTTTATGTTAGAAAGAAAACAAATTGGTTATGGCCGGTAAAGTAGATTCGAAGAGTTAGATCTTATGTCTTTCCGTCGGGATTAAACCCTTCCCATTCCCAAGCGGTGTTGGCCAGACTTCTCAACTCCTTTGGAAAAGTCTAAAAATGTGAGATTATGATATTTTTTTTGGTGGTCAAAAAGTTAACTAACCACAAATACATTTTCTTTGTGTTCAAGTAAATATCTTATAAGGAACAACCCACCATTTTAACATGAAAATGTAAATACATAAAAAAGATAATTGGGTAGTAATTTTAGAAAAAATACAACCTTATTATACGAAATAATATCATCAAAAGTTTTGAAAGTTGAGGAAACACTGATAGTAGTTCATAAGCTTTAAGATTATTAATTTCTATCAGTATATTAATCCAGCTATTGGTTCAGTCTTTATCAGTTGGGTTAGCAAGAACAAATAACTAACTTGTAGACCAAACAACCACTTTAGAAAGCCCACTAACAACAACGTTTATGGGCCCATCAGGCCGGTTAAAGAATTTGAGTACTAAACAAACCTTAACTACTCTTATTGTGTTAAAGACAATTAGATTGTTGTGGTAGATCCGTCCGTATATGTAATGGTTCGACCGATTGCTATAACACCGGATCGATTTTAACAAATATTTTACATCAACACTTTTGAAAATGAATTGGTATTTTTATGTTTATTTTTAGAAAAAGTTCATAAGAAACTTGATTTCGTAAACCTATATTCACACCCGTGGTGCTATAAAATATAGTACTAACTTTGTCATATTTGTTTTAGTACTGAGTGTCTGAGTCAAGTGTATTAAATTCATTTCATAGTGGGGAATAACTAGATATAATTAAAGATTTTTTTTTTCTTTTTTTTGATAAACCCTATCGGCTATCCGGTCGGCCCCGGTAGGTACGCACCGAGGTGCTATATAGTGGACTGGTCCACCGTGTTAACGGTTAGGCCCTTACGGGCTATCAGTAGTCAGGCCGCTTGCATTTCTGGCTACCAGATAAACCAATTGGGCCTTGACCCAACTGACAGACTTCCCAAACAAATGTGTTTTTGTTTCCAGGGAGAATCGAACTCAGGTTTGGGAGTTTCACCCTTTCCCAAAGCTTGCTCTGCCACTAGACCACGGATGCTTGGGCAAAAACTGTTAGGGTAAACTTTTTATAGTGACCGACCCTACCCCGAAAGACCCCATATCCAGGAAAATCCTATATGCGTCATAGAAACCCGTGGGCCATCTACAACAGAATTTTATTTGGAGAGGTTTCAGTTCCACCCCGCCGACAGAGAGTCGAACTCGTGACCTCTAGCAGTTGTGTGTGAGAAATCACATTGAAACCACTAGGCCATCAAGGACTTCTCATTGGTTATGAACCCTAATTGTTTAAAAATAATTTGTTGTTCTAATATTTCTGTTTAGTAATGTATTGAACCCCATGTATATAACTAGAATGTTAGGGTCGACTTTATATCATAAAAAACTCCAAGTTGCATGCACCTAATTTAAAATCTAATCCGGGTTTAGTCATTGGTTAACTCATACCAACCCTTAGCTTTAAATTTAGCTTTTTGACTTTGCATTATTAACACATTTTCTTTTCCTTTTCTCTTTTTTTTTGGTTAAACATTAAGACATTTTCTTATAGTAACTTTTACTATCGACTATCAAGTCTTTTACAGGCCAACTTTTTCTTCTGAAGCCCAATTAGCACCTTTGATCCATAATATCCCTTATATATTATTTGAAATCTAGCAAATTCCTTTGTTCATATGTAATTCCAAAAGTAATTGTAGAAAGATTTAATATTGACTTTTTGAAATACAATAAGCAACACTAGTTAGTGTTTCAGCTAGTTTTAAGTGTTTTTGAAATACAAAAAGCAATATTTATTTACCCAAATAACAATTTTCCATTAAACTAAAACTACTTGGCTAAAAATCGTCTAAAAGACTCTTAATTGCTAAGCTGTTATAAAGGTCATGAAAAGGAGGAATCGTAAAGTCGCAAAAAGATGCGCACATGGGTTAAACGTTTCGTTGTTTATTAATTTATGTGGAGCCCACCATCACTATGCACGCATAGTAATTTACTTTTTTACGCCTATATAAACGAACGAATCCGTTCGATGTAAAATCACAATTCATACTTCAACAATAAGAAGTTATACGAAATATCTCTCCTTCTCTCGTCTCTTTATTTTCAGTATCCCGATACTTATGCAGGTATAAATTATTTCTCCATTATTTATATTTATATACACCATAAAATAAAGTAATTATTTATAACACGTTATCAGCACGATCACTCTATGATCGCTAAAAAAAAAAAACGGTATTATATCAGGCGGTATGTCGCCTCGTTAAAAAAAAAAAATATGAGTAAAAGAAAAAGAAAAGAAATGAAAAGAAAAAGAAAAGAAAAAAAAGAATAAAAATATTTATATAGATATATGTATATGTATATTATTTTCTAGTGGCTGTTCGGACACCGTTATTTACTCGTTACTATAGTGGGAGGAATGTCGCCCCTATAAGTAATCGTTATAATGGATGTTTTATACACCATAGCAATGGACGGCTAAGCCGCCTATAATGTGGATGACTCCGTCACCATAATTTATTTACTGTTATAACGTGGATGACTCTGTCACCACAATATTGCCGTTAAAATTTATTTCTGTTATACTTATATTTTGGTTAATATATAAGGAGGTTCGGCCACCTGTATAAAAACCTATTATCTGAATTTGGTAAATTTAACTGATTGGCTATTAAAATTTACACATTGATTTTCTGTTTAATTCTTTTCACCAACGGTCATGAAGAAAAATTTCAAAAATTTATCACTTTTCAAACGGCTATGAACAGTAATTTTCAATCTATAAATACACTCATTTTCACTCATTCATTCACTCAAAAATCATATCTCTCCTCATATATTTTTCTAAGAAATTTGTTTAAGTTTTCATTTTGGAAAATGATTCGCTTGTTTTTAATTTTTTGCTTAATCGCAATTGTTGCATGTGCTTATGGTCTTTTCGTTGGAGAATTTACTTCCGAAGAATTTATCATAAGTATCAGTTTACTTTTCTATGCAGTTGTGTTCTTTGTAATCGCTTGCATCATTAATATAAATGGTTCAATATGAAATAAATAATATTATTTTACTAATAATATTTATTCAATTTTGTGTTTAGATATCTAATGGCAATCGGAAGCTTATGTTTTCAGCTCTACACATCATTTTGGCCAATTATATATTTTGGATTGCCAACGTCGAACTACATTTACAATCTTTTGGCTTAATAAACACCGTAAAAGAGAATAATATTTCGACGGTTCAAGAAAGGGAAAAATCGGTGATCTTTATTTTAAGACACCTTGATGAAAGTATCATATGTGATCACACATAAAAGATCCCAAAGAGATCTGGGAATCCCTGAAAGCTCGATTTGATAATCGAAAGGAAATAAATCTCCCACTTGTTCGGGATGAATGGCAAAGTCTAAAGTTCAAAGACTTTGATAAAGTGATGGATTATAATTCCGCTATGATGGAAATTGTGGTTAAACTAAAATATTATGGTGATATTATCACTGATTCTCAGATGCTTGAGAAAACGTATACCACGTTTCATGAAAACCACATTACCCAGCAAAAACTGTATATGTCATGCGGGTATACCAAATTTTCGGATTTATTTGTGGCACTCCTAATAGCGGAAAAGATTAATGAGACCGCTCATGCGGATAACTAAAATACTTGTAGTGATATTGCTAGTCTCCAATAATGCCATTATATAAGTTTTATGTATTCCTGTTGTTTGAAAATGAAATTGTTTCTGAAAATGAGCTAGTGTATGATTATTCTATATTTTCAATATCAATGATATTTGCTTATATTTATTAACGTCTATATTGATTACAGAGAAATGGATCAAGATTCAAACAAAACGATAGCAAGGGAAAATATCAAAGAAATTTGTATACCAGATAGTGGAACAACGCACACTATTCTGAGACATCAGAGATTTTCCTCTGAATTAAAACCGACAAAAATTATTGTCAATACAATATCGGGTCCTACGGATTTGATTGAAGGAAGTGGCAAAGGAAAATTTAAATTGCCTAATGGAACAAAGTTTTCCATAAATAATGCCTTATATTCTCCGAACTCTAAGAGGAATTTGTTGAGTTTCAAAGACATATACCTTCAAGGATATGAAACTCAGTCTGCAACTGAGGATGGAAAGAAGTATATGTATATAACTTCTAATAAATATGGAAAAAGACATGTCTTGGAAAGATTTCTAAATCTTCCTTCTGGTTTGCATCATACCTATATAGATGCCATAGAGTCAAACCTTGTGATCAAAAGAAATCCAGAAGATTTCGTACTATGGCATGATCACCTTGGTCACCCAGGCACCACAATGATGCGAAAAATCATAAAGAGCTCACATGGTCACTCATTGAAAAATCATGAGTTGAAACATGGAAATAAAATGACATGTGCAGCGTGTTCTCTTGGAAAGTTGATCATAAGGCCATCGCCAGCCAAAATTGATAAAGAATCACCAAAGTTCCTTAAACGAATTCAAGGCGATATTTGTGGACCGATACATCCACCATGTGGACCATTCCACTATTTTATGGTAATGATTGACGCATCTAGCAGATGGTCACATGTTTGTCTATTGTCATCTCGAAATTTGGCATTTGCGAGATTTATAACTCAGATAATCAAATTAAGAGCTCAGTTCTCTGATTATTCCATTAAGAGGGTTAGACTAGACAACACTGGTGAATTCACATCCCAAACATTCAATGATTATTGTATGGTAACAGGAATTGAAGTTGAACATCATGTAGCTCATGTTCATACACAAAATGGCTTGGCGGAATCATTAATTAAACGTCTGCAATTGATTGCAAGACCATTGATCATGATATCAAAACTTCCAACCTCTGTATGGGGACATGCCATTTTGCATGCAGAAGCACTTATTCGGATAAGACCAAGTGCATACCATAAATACTCCCCACTACAGTTAGCATTTGGTCGAGAACCAAATATATCTCATCTAAGAATTTTTGGTTGTGCGGTGTATGTGCCTATAGCACCACCACAACATATAAAGATGGACCACAAAGAAGGTTGGGAATATATATTGGCTGTGATTCTCCATCAATTATAAGATACCTAGAACCGCAGACTGGTGATGTCTTTACGGCACGATTTGCCGATTGTCACTTTGATGAGAAAGTATTTCCGGTTCTAGGGGGAGAAAATAAGCAAGTAGGAAAAGAAATCAAATTTTGTGTACCATCCCTGTTACACCTTGATCCTCCTACAAAACAGTCAGAAATAGAAGTTCGACGAATTGTGCATTTGCAAAGTATAGCAAATCAACTTCCCGATGCTTTTGCAGATACCAAAACGGTAACTAAATCATATATACCGCCTACAAATGTACCTGCTCGAATTGAAATCCCACAAGAACGTGGAGGAGCAGATGATACACGTGAGTCTAAAACACGCTTGAAACGTGGTAGACCAGTTGGTGCTAAGGATAAAAATCCTAGAAAACGAAAGGAAGTTGAAAAGCATGATATTCCCAAAATAGCAGAAAGCATTTTGGAAGAAACGAATCATGAGTCTAATGACAATGATGAGCATCATGAGCCTGAAGGAAATCATGAGATTTCTATCAACTATATACATAATGGAAAGATCTGGGATCGAAATAAAATGGATGATGTTAATGACGTTTTCTCATACCTTTTGTCAAAGAAAATTGATGAGGAAAACGAGGATCCAGAACCAAAGTCTGTATATGAATGTCAAAAGAGACATGACTGGATAAAATGGAAAGATGCAATACAAGTCGAACTTGATTCGCTCAATAAGCGAAATGTATTCGGACCTATTGTACTCACACCTGAAGATGTGAGACCGGTTGGATACAAATGGGTTTTCGTTAGAAAACAAAATGAGAAAAATGAAATTACGAGATACAAGGCTCGTCTCGTAGCTCAAGGATTTTCTCAAAGACCCGGGATTGATTATGAGGAAACATATTCCCCTGTTATGGATGCTATAACGTTTAGATTTCTGATGAGTCTAGCAGCTGGCGAAAATCTAGAGATGCGTCTCATGGATGTAGTTACAGCATATTTATATGGATTATTAGATACAGATATCTATATGAGAGTTCCCGATGGGTTTAATATGCCAAAAACATTAAAATCTAAACCCAAAGAGTTGTGTGCAATAAAGTTGCAGAGATCATTATATGGGTTAAAGCAATCTGGACGAATGTGGTATAATCGTCTCAGTGAGCACTTAACGAAGGAAGGATATGTGAACGATCCTATATGCCCATGTGTTTTCATAAAGAAAACAAATTCCGGATTTGTGATAATCGCGGTATATGTTGATGATCTAAACATAATCGAGACTCAAGCAGAAATATAGAAACCAACAAACTATTTAAAAGGAGAATTTGAGATGAAAGATCTCGGACAAACAAAATTTTGTCTTGGCCTACAAATTAAACATACTCAAAAGGGTATATTTGTACATCAATCCACATACACTAAAAGAGTGTTAAAATGCTTTAATATGGATAAGGCAACTCCTCTCAGTACTTCAATGGTCGTTAGATCACTTAATGTTGAGAGTGATCCATTCAGACCACCTGAAGAGAATGAAGAGATACTCAGTCCTGAAGTACCGTATCTAAGTGCAATTGGAGTCCTTATGTATCTTGCAAATTGCACCCGACCTGATATATCATTTTCAGTCAATCTTCTGGCTAGATTTAGTTCATCTCCTACACGAAGACATTGGAATGGGATTAAACATGTCTTTCGTTATCTTCAAGGGACTATTGATTTAGGGTTATTTTATCCTAAAATATAAATGGTCAAATGATTGGTTTTGCAGATGCAGGATATTTATCAGATCCACACAAAGCTCGATCCCAAACAGGATACGTATTCACGATTGGAGGTACTGCTATATCATGGCGTTCTCAGAAGCAGACGCTTGTAGCTACTTCTTCAAATCATGCTGAAATCATCGCACTCCATGAAGCGAGTAGAGAATGCGTGTGGCTACGAACAATAAGTCGACACATTCAAACGAGTAGTGGAATTCGTCTGAATACGGAGCCAACTATCTTGTATGAAGACAATGCTGCATGTGTTGTTCAGCCAAAGGAAGGATATATCAAAAGCGATAGAACCAAACATATTCCTCCAAAGTTCTTTTCATACACCCAAGAGCTCGTGAAGAATAAAGACATTGAAGTAAGATATGTCCGATCATCCGAGAATTCTGTGGATCTCTTCACAAAATCATTGCCCACCTCTCTGTTCAGGAAACATGTTCATAACATTGGAATGCGTCGTCAACAAGACTTGTAAGTTATGATCCTGATCATTCGAGGGGGAGCTTGCGCGGTTGCACTCTTTTAACCTACTATGGTTTTTCCCACCGGATTTTCTTAGAAATGTTTTTAACGAGGCAACAGAAGACATTACGCAAGAGACATAGTGACACTGGTCTCCAAGGGGGAGTGTTATAAAAGTCGTGAAAAGGAGGAATCGTAAAGTCGCAAAAAGATGCGCACATGGGTTAAAACGTTTCGTTGTTTGTTAATTTATGTGGAGCCCACCGTCACTATGCACGCATAGTAATTTACTTTTTTACGCCTATATAAACGAACGAATTCGTTCGATGTAAAATCACAATTCATACTTCAACAATAAGAAGTTATACGAAATCTCTCTCCTTCTTTCGTCTCTTTATTTTCAGTATCCCGATCCTTCTGCGGGTATAAATTCTTTCTCCATTATTTATATTTATATACACCATAAAATAAAGTAATTATTTATAACATAAGCAAATTAGTTGTCTTTGCAAAATACTTCCACATAAAATTCGACAAATCTACAAAAGAAAAAGAGTCGTACATCAAAATCAACCTTTATTTACTATATTCCTATTAAAAAGTCCAAATATTAGCCCCCAAATAAAGTCCAAATAAAAAAGTAGTACTAATAAACTTTTTAATAATTTAAAATAAACACAGATATTGGTTTGTCCACGTAACTTGCATGAAGATTCTGATCATTGGGGTTGACGAAGTTAAGTCTTACTACAAAACAGTGAAACTCACGCGCTTCAAAGCGCGTCTACTCTCATTTCCCTCCCTGTATTTCGCATTTTCCCAACTGGCACCATCACACTTCCCATTAATTCACACCTCTCTTTCTCTTCCACTCTCTCTCTCTCTCTCCTCTCGCTCAGTCAAACCCTAATTCCGATGCCGGTACCTAATTCCGACGACGGTGACCGGAGTCTAACGGAGGTTATCACCTCTCTCCTTGACTCTATCCCTAACCTTCTTAGCTTCAAGTCCAAATGGTCTTCAATTCGCGCCAAACTCGCCGATCTCAAAACTCAGCTCTCCGATTTCTCCGATTTCGCCGGCTCTTCTTCAAACAAACTCGCTCTAGATCTTCTCGTTTCAGTTCGCGAGACGCTAAACGACGCCGTTGCCGTTGCGGCGAGGTGTGAAGGACCTGATTTAGCTGAAGGAAAGCTTAAAACGCAGAGTGAGGTTGATTCAGTCATGGCGAGACTTGATCGTCATGTGAAAGATGCTGAGGTTTTGATTAAGAGTGGTCTTCTGATTGATAACGGAATCGTCGTCTCGGGCTTTTCGATTTCGTCGAAGAAGGAAGCTGTTCGATTAGAAGCGAGGAATTTAGTGATTCGATTGCAGATCGGTGGAGTTGAATCGAAGAATTCAGCGATTGATTCGTTGATTGAATTACTTCAGGAAGATGATAAGAACGTGATGATTTGTGTTGCTCAAGGAGTTGTTCCTGTTTTGGTTAGGTTACTTGATTCGTGTTCTTTAGTGATGAAGGAGAAGACTGTTACTGTGATATCTAGAATCTCTATGGTTGAGAGTAGTAAACATGTGTTAATAGCTGAAGGATTGTCTTTATTGAATCATCTCCTTCGTGTATTGGAGTCAGGAAGTGGTTTTGCTAAAGAGAAGGCTTGTATTGCTTTACAGGCGTTGAGTTTGTCGAAGGAGAACGCGAGAGCGATTGGTTGTAGAGGTGGAATCTCGTCTTTATTGGAGATATGTCAAGCTGGGAGTCCTGGTTCTCAGGCTTTTGCTGCTGGTGTGTTGAGGAATTTAGCGTCGTTTGTAGAGACTAAAGAGAATTTCGTTGAGGAAAACGCGATTTTTGTGCTTATTAGTATGGTTTCTTCAGGTACTTCTTTGGCTCAAGAGAATGCGGTTGGATGTTTGGCTAATTTAACGAGTGGGGATGAGGATTTGATGATATCTGTTGTTAGAGAAGGAGGGATTCAGTGTTTGAAGAGTTTTTGGGATTCTGTTTCTAATGTTAAGAGTCTTGAGGTTGGAGTTGTGCTTCTGAAGATTTTAGCGTTGTGTCCTATTGTGAGAGAAGTTGTTATCTCTGAAGGATTTATCCCTCGTTTGGTTCCGGTGTTGAGTTGTGGGGTTCTCGGTGTGAGAATCGCAGCTGCGGAAGCTGTTTCTTCGCTAGGTTTCAGCTCGAAAAGCCGAAAAGAATTAGGTGAAAGTGGATGCATTGGTCCGTTGATTGATATGTTAGATGGTAAAGCCGTTGAAGAGAAAGAAGCAGCTTCTAAAGCTCTATCAACCTTATTGGTGTGCACGAGCAACAGAAAGATTTTTAAGAAGAGTGAGAAGGGTGTAGTCAGTCTTGTTCAGCTCTTGGACCCAAAGATTAAGAAATTGGATAAGATATACACAGTCTCTGCGTTGGAACAGCTTGTAACTTCAAAGAAATGCAGAAAACAAGTCGTTGCTGCTGGTGCTTGCTTGCATTTGCAAAAGCTTGTGGAGATGGATATCGAAGGAGCTAAGAAATTGACGGAGAATCTAGCCCGGAGTAAGATTTGGGGGGTCTTTACAAGGCCATAAGAGACTGCGCGGACACGTTTTAAACCTGTATGTAAGAATCATATATTTCCCGAACGGCGATTCTTGTTTTTACGTTTGATGTTGTTTGATGATTTGATTGTTCATAAGGCTTGGCTGATTGAAGTTAGGGAGAGTAATTGCTGATTAGTCTGTAGACAATAATAATATCTTTGTAGAGTTTGTAATCATCTTTTTTAATTTGCTTGGTGAGCTAATCATATCAGAGTTTGATTTGATCCTTTCAACTTTTTTTCTTGTCCTCTGAAATCCTAAAAAAATTGTATCCTTCCACAAGTGTTTATCTTAATCTAGGAACAGTGTAATGACCCTTCAATGTCTGCAATTTGAAACTGTTTTTGTTGCATAATATGAGTTGGACTGTGATGGTATGTCCTATCTGATGATAATGTTGGTCGAAAGCACATGGCATTAGTTTTGTTTATTGGTGGCCCCATATGATTGTTACAGCCGTTAACTTCTTTGGCACAATTCAATTAGTGAATCACCAATCTAAAATCTGCACATGGATCTGTTCCCGTTGGTTCCTCTCTAACGACTGTTTTGTATTAACATTTGCTCTTCATAACGCTTCAATGGTGGGGACACAACACATCACTCTTTATAGATTCAAGATTCTTAAAAAATAGTTATCTTCATTTTTTTCCTACAAAATGTTGCAGATCAGTTACTACTACATTTATGTTGTTACATTTCCTGAAAAAGTGTTCTTAGACATAAAGAGAGAGAGAGAGAACAAATGTGTTTATTGAACGATGGAGATGTTTACTTGATACTGTATAATGACTTGAGTTGCTGACTGATCAACCTGCTGCTGTGAATAGCTGATTGAAGCTCTAGATTATCTGACCACCATTGTTCTAGCCCGTGCGCCTCGTGAAAATTCTGTTTCCCTTTCGACATCACGAAAAGCTTTGCTGCTGCTTGAGAATTAGCGTTTACAATAGGACCATTGTTCTCTTTGTTGTTCATTTCTCTCTTCTCTGTTACTCCATCCTGGTCAGTGTAGTGGCAACAGATATAGTCGCTATCGTTCACATATAAATGAGGCACCCATTTTCTCAAATCCACCGTAGATTTCTGATTCGACCCATAGAAACTCGGTACCCAGTTCCTGAACCCTGAAGAAACATTGCCAAGAGAAACCTGTCCTTCGTTACTATTCGGTATCAGAGGCTCGTTCTTGGGAGGAAGCATTGACATGAGTCTTTTCCAAGCAACACCAGCTTTTTCACTGATGTTTCTCAAGCTCATAGCGACAGATATAGAAGGTGGGTTGAACAAATGAGCATCCACAAATAGCCCTTCTTTTGCCAAGGCTTTACCAACTTGTAAAGCAAAACCAGCTCCTAACGAATGACCCACTACACAGACATTACTGCTCCCATATCTCGTTGCTACTGATTGCAGTGCCTCTAGAGCAACGTTAAACCTCACAGAACCTTTAAGACTCTCCCAAGCTAAAAACCGGAGATCATCTTCTATATCACGCCTCATTGTAAGACTCTTTAGTATCGTTCCACGCAACGCCAGAACTGCCTTTGGTGCCCCACTTGGTCTGATGACAACCAAGTCTGCCATTGCAGCTGCTCTGTCCCATTCAAGAACAGCGCCAAATATGGATCCATCTCTCTCGTCAATCAGCGTTTGCGATAACTTGTACTTGAAAGGAATCCACCATTTTGGTGCGAGAGCGTTTTGCTCGTTTCGATTCTCCTGTCTGTCGAGTTCAAGCAAGTAAGCTGCTTGAATAAAACAGGCCATTACTGTTCTCTTGTAGTTAGGATCCTTCCTACATATACAGAAATACCAACCCAAAAGTTAAAACTTGTTAAGACTAATAAGCATTTCATATCAAACAGATTCGTCAACAGAGCAAAAACGAAAGTATTCATTCTTCTCTCACATTACACAATTAGCTTCATACACCATATGAGGTTAATTAATCACAATGCTTTGCAAAGTTTAGCTTGTTCCTTGGTTTCTAAATGGTTCTTAATCATGTAAGAAACATAATAAGCCTAAGTAGATCACATAAGTTATGAGCAGAATATAACATGGCCAAACTTGGAAACTTATGGATTCTCAAGTGAAAAAATCTAACTTTCTCCTAAAAACAACAAATGTCGGAGATTACAATAAAAGGAAAAGATCTCTGTAATTAAGAAAATATGACTAAACAACAGCTTAAGCTAAACAAAACAAAACAAAAACCAATCTTTCGATCCCTTCAGATCCCAAATTGTCTTAAAAACCAACGAAGAAACCTAAAATTAGAAACTAATTTCATTAGGAGAAAAAAAAACAGAGCACTTACCAACTGGAGCTGATGAGATCTCTCCAATTAGGAGAAGCAAC
Organism: Arabidopsis lyrata subsp. lyrata; assembly: GCF_000004255.2. Lineage (NCBI taxonomy): Eukaryota > Viridiplantae > Streptophyta > Magnoliopsida > Brassicales > Brassicaceae > Arabidopsis > Arabidopsis lyrata. The sequence continues at coordinate 14,194,635 of NW_003302548.1, read as the reverse complement.
ATTTCTCGGACCGGAAACATGAAACGCGTAAGGATGATGAGTTTCATCTTCCTTAACCACCACCGTCTTCGGAGTCATCGGAGAAGAAGCAACGGAATCCACCATTAAAGTCACAGATTCAGTAATATCTTCTTCCATCGCCACACGATTCGCCGCCATCAAAACCCTTCTCTGTTTTAGGGTTTTTTTTTTCTACAGTTCTACGCAACTAGAGAAGAATCAGAGAACTCTCTCTTAGTGGTTTTTTTCTGGAAATTGCTTTGGAATAATGCAAGTGGAGGTTTTTCGAATTCGTTCACTTGAGAATCGGATTCAATCGTTTAAAGTGGAAACAAAAAAAAAAAAAGAAAAAAGTTGAAGGTTTTTGAAGGATTTGTGATTAATTTGGAAATTAATGATTTGAAACGCCTGAGATTTGCGGATCTATCAAACGGTCATCTCCTTTTTGTTGTCGGTTTCTATTCAAATACCATATTTACCCTCAAACTTAAGGCGTGTGATGATTTGGTTTCAGGGGTAAAACAGGTAGAAAATTTAATTAGTCCACGGTGTAGAGTAAGCGCGTCTGAGAGTGTTAAGCTTTCACCTTTCAGTATTCCTTACTCGTTAACTTTGTTTAATTAGTATATTGTTTTCTTTTTCTAAAAATTTGAATTAGAATCTGCTAATATTAGATTATACATAAAAATAAATTGGACTCATCCGATTGATTCTTGAAGATAGGGCTCAAAAATCTCTAAATTTGATCGAAATGACCAAGTAATAAAACTACGACGTACGTGGCTTTACACGATCCATTAATTTACATGTGGAACGATGTATTTAAACTAAATTACGTACGAAGTAATTCGTAGATTTTTGGTGACGATTTTTAGTCCAAATAATAATTGTGTAGATGTTATGATAATAAGATGATGATGATGATTATCATGATGAATTGATGATATAGTGATTATGATGGTATCATTGTCTGTTTTTTTTTTAATGAATGTAAAATTTATAGAGAAATTGGGAAAAATAACAAACAAAAATTTAATAATTAAGTAGCTGACGAAAAAAAAAAAGCATGTGATATTCTCTGTATTTTCATCCTCTTCTTTATTTTCTAGTTTTCTACAACCATTCTCCCCTTTTCTATCTCACGATTCCTTCAGATTTTTTCTGCCATGGCCACCATCTTTTTTCCTTGGCCAAACCCTAACCTTAATCCCGATTCTAGATATGATTAAGAGAGATTGACGGACCTGAACGATTTCAGCTCTTTATCACACCGTTCCCTTTACTACCCAACGATTCTCCACCAATTCACAATGAAGAAATCGTCGTCAATGGAGAAGAGAGAGTTCATCCTTCTCACTCTCTCACATCAACCACACGCCGAAGTTCTCAATCTCGACGCCGATGAGCAATTGGTTTTACCGAAGTGAGACTTAAAAGAAAGGATTAGACATTTATCTTTTGAAAATTCAGAAAATTCCAGGGGAGATCCTCGATTAGTTAAATTGTTGAAATGGGAGATTTGTATACTATTCTATTTTGCTGCCATACTATTTATGTTTTGCGCGTCTCAAGTTCCGGAGGATAGTTTTGTCTTTCCACTCATTAGTATGGTTACTTACTACATTTGATGTATCATGGTATTACTTCCTTAATATTTTATTGAAAAAGTGATATTCTTGCACTTCACCCAAATTTATACGGTCAATAAACCTTGGGCCTTTTGGATCGATTTAAAAGTATTTGAGCCCAATCATTGAAAACCCCTTATATGTATTTTAGTATGGGTCAATTAACCTAAGCTAGCCTCAGTCAACCGTCACAACATTTTATCAGCAAGCCCAAATTATCGAATTTGATCAGTTGTATGGAAAACAACTCTATAAGCAAGCACAAGGTGATCGAAATATGCATGTGATTAGCGTATATATACCTCTTTTTTTTTTTTATGAAACGCTAGAAACTAAAGGTCTAAAGATGAAATTCATCAAATTATCAATTAGACCAACGGTGTGGTTGTGGTATATATCAATTCTTAATTAAGTTTACTATCAGATGCTCCAGATTAAAATGGAAGTACTAAAACACATTGAACTATGATCCAAATTGAAGTATTCCTCGTAGATTTGCTACAGAACAACAAAACAAATTTGTGAGTTACTCTCTAATTGTCATCTGCATAAACATTCAAGTGATCTATATATATATCATCAGATATAATAATAATTTTTTAATTGATTTAAAAAAGAAGAAGAGAATGATGTGATATGTAAATTATTTTATTCAACTTAAGGCTCCGATTTGTAAAACGTATAACAGTGGAATAACGCAAAAAATTATGCGGTGTTACCAATCAGAGCCTCATCATGCTTACCCTGATTTCGTTTCTTGCTTCTCTTATTCTCTCTGTCTCTACATTGGTATCTCCAGACTCTCCACACTCGTCATTGTATTCAATCTTTGGGACAATCTGAGTGACTTCTCTCTCTTTCTCATATTGTTTTTGAAAGCCTTGTTCAATTTCCGATTTAGCTCCTTGAGAAAATGGCTGAGGAAACTTTCATGCTGAAGCTCGAGAACACATCGTATACCCAATTACGAAAAGATGATGAACAAACAAAGCCAATTCGCAAAGCAAAAGAAAAAGAAAAGATTCACAATATCAACTATGGTACTCAATCAGTATGGAACTTGTGGATGTATGTTTAGTCGAAGAAAGTCAATTACGTCCTTTACAATACAAAAAGAAAAATCTAAAAACACAGGAGGAGATGAGTCAAGAAGTCTCGTGATGACCAACTCTAACGGAGACTCTTGATACCAATCAAATTTAGAGGATTATTTGATTAGTTTTGGATTTTATTATAATTTATAATTCACGAATCACGATAACACGTGCATTGGATATTTGGATAATGTTTTGAAATTCTTGATTGTTAATCATATTATTATAAAAAAAATATATAGTCATGCCAACTTTGTTACGTATGCCATGCATGTGCGTAGCGTATGTTATGATCGGTTTTAATTTAATTTCTTATTTATTGTGTCATTGTGTGATTCGGTGGCTCGTGTTGGGGTTGGTCTGTAAATTGAAGTCAGATTTAAACTGATAACCACTATCGAAATCGAATTTAATTTCGGTTTATTCCGGTTTCACTTTAACTTCCTCAATTGAATACGAAGAATATAAAAAAAAATTGTGAAAAACAGAAAAAATACCACAAAAAAAAAAAGGAAGGAAAGAAAAAAGTGGCTGTTCGATAACTCGCTTAAGATGCAAGAAAAGAAGCTCAATTTGTTCACCAAATAATAAAGTTTCAATCTTTTTTCTTTAGGGTTTGGGAGGATTTCAATCGGATCTCTAAAAAGATGATAGATTTCAGTCGAGTCCAGAAAGAGCTTCAAGATTGCGAGAGAAACCAGGATTCTTCGGGTATCCGGGTCTGCCCGAAAGCCGATAACCTCACCCGACTCACCGGAACCATCCCTGGTCCAATCGGTACTCCTTACGAAGGCGGGACTTTTCAGATCGATATCACTATGCCAGGTCCGAACCAAATTCGTCTACTTTTCACTTCTTTGATTGTCAAATTCGAAGACCCAGAACTTTGTTTTTGGGGATTATGGTGTTGAGTGAAATTAGGGACTTCACTTGATTTTGCTTCGATTGATGTTTGAATTCTTGATTTCTGTTGTGTTATCCTTAGACTAGTTCACTTGACTGAATGTGAATCGGTGTAGGAGTTCATATTTTTAGGGCTTATTGGTGTTGGATTCGTATTGTGTTGTGCTCATGATTTTAACCGTTTTTTCGATTGCAGAAGGGTATCCATTTGAGCCTCCAAAGATGCAGTTTTCAACTAAAGTTTGGTAAGGGAGATGATGACTCTGATTCTTATGTTAATCACTGCAAACTTATGTATCTGTAGTTTTCGAGATTGTTAATGTGAAAGAACTTAAACCTAGTATTACCAGAACATAAGAACTGGTTATGCGTCTATTATGGAGCTTAAATCATTGTTTTGTACTACTATTTCATCGGATATATGTTTTGGTTGTGGGTATTTGTTTCCTAATATGTGGAGAAGTTTTAATCTTCGTTTGAGTTGTTTTACGTTTCTCTCGAGTCTTGACAGACATTTTACCATTTATAACTTGGTTATGATAGTATATCAATTCTCTATTAAATCGTAAGAATATCTTTGGAACTGCATTGTGTGCTAATAAGGAGTATTTTTCTGTTGATTGATCTGATCAAAACCAAAGGCACCCGAATATTAGTAGCCAAAGCGGAGCAATATGCTTGGATATCTTGAAAGACCAGTGGAGTCCAGCTCTTACTCTGAAGACTGCTCTTGTTTCAATCCAGGCTTTACTCTCTGCGCCAGAGCCCAAAGACCCTCAAGATGCTGTTGTAGCTGAACAGGTTCTTCTTCTACATCATCTTAATCATCTTCGTTTCTTTCCCCCTTTTCCTTAGTCATTTTGAAGCAATCCATTATCTCTGATGTTTACAGTACATGAAGAACTACCAAGTGTTTGTATCAACAGCTCGTTACTGGACCGAAACTTTCGCCAAGAACTCTTCTTTAGAGGAAAAAGTGAGTTGCTGAATGACTTTCTAAGGTTAAATGTGGTAGTAGGGTTTGTGTATTAAAAGGTTTGTGTTGGATTGATTTGTCCGCAGGTAAGGAAACTCGTGGAGATGGGTTTTGGAGATGCTCAGGTTAGGAGTGCAATTGAATCAAGTGGTGGAGATGAGAATCTGGCTCTGGAAAAGCTCTGTTCTGGGTAGGATCTATCAAACAAGGTCTCATTGTCGCTAGATATGATATTAATTTGGATTATAACTTTTATGTGCTACGTTTCTTCTCTTGCCTGCTGATAAGAGTGAAACTGCTTTTAAAAAAATTATTAAATGCAATGCTATATCCATAAAGATCTTATCTAGTAGATCATTGAGCATGGAGTGTGTGTTAGGTTTATTCATGATTGTTCAATGTCTTTTGGTTGATATAATTGGTTGGTTTAGATCGGTTTTCGTCATAGAACCGATGGTTTTCTGTAAGTATGTTCAATCCAGATAAACCAAACAAATCCTCTCTGAATAATAAGAAGAAAATAAACTCATTTTGAAGTATAAATGTCGTAATTTATTTGGTGGATGATTAAACTCAAGTCAGAACCAAAATCTTACCAAATCATTCATACTACACTAGGTTTTTACTGGGGTAACTATAGTTTAAAATTCTAAATCCAAAAATGAACTAAACTTGAAGTAAAAGTACACTGAAATTCTGATTGAGCAACCTCTAGTCTTTTTGGGTAGTGATAGAATCCAAACCATATGTGAATCTGTCAAGTGCAAGTGTGCAGAGATTGAGAGAGAGATAGGTTGGACCATTCAAGGCATTGCATTTAGTGAAGAAGAAAGCCAAACGTCTCAATTGGTTTGCCACTCATGACTCAACTACCCAAAATTCCAATGTTGACTATTTCAATTACATCTTTCTGCCTTTTCAAATTTCCCACTTTTTATTGGTCTTATAAGAGCATTTTCATTGGGAGTATTTAGGTGAGATGGTCCCCATTAATATAACCAAAAGAAAGAGAAAAAGGAGAAGAGAGAACCGAAACGTTTATGGTTTGAGAAACTCTAAGACATCCATCTCTATAGCTGTTTCATGTTGATTGGTTCAGATAAATAAAAATAATTAAATAATTAAAAAATTAATATTATTTTACTTCTCAGAGATATCCAGTTGAATTTTTCACTGATGGAAGTGCTCTAACGCTTTTTTTTTTTTGGCGCTTTAATTGCTTGAATTTGAATGAGTCTTTAGCGTAGACTTAAACTTCAACATGTTGTAGTCCATTGTCAAAAAAGTTGAGTGACTTTTGGTTGCATAAAATCAAGAACATTACTTGATGATTATGAAGTTGCTTTTAATGTTTATTTTCAATAAATTCTCGAATTCAATAACAATATAATTATTGTTATTGGACCAAAAAAAAGTAATATCATTGGTAATAAGTGAAGTGGAGTGTGAAGCAATGAGGAAGGAATCTAGAGGTAGCTTTTAGGTTAGAGGCCAACACTTCGTCCATATCTTTTTTTTTTTTTTTCATCTGAATAATTCATGAAATATAACCAAGGGAGAAATACAAAGTTGGGATACATGGTGAAATATTAACGCCGGCGGGACTCTAACCCCCGGAAAACTAAGCCGGCGGGTACATGGAAACTCCCAGAGACAAAGGCCAAAAAAAACAGACCTAAAAAAAGGAAAACCTTAAAGTATAGGGAAAGGCTAATATCTAAGACTCAAGCAAAACAACTGCAAACTCTTCACGAAAAGAATCCGACGAACATTTCCATAGAACATTTTGGACGCTGGAAAGTGGTTACAAACATGAGCAACAAGAGGACCCATCATTAGATTGCATTTACATTAAAGGCCCGAGAAGGATACAAAACCAAGCTCACACAACCACATCCCGAGCAGAAACGAGCACAGATAAAAGAGGATCAGAGCACAGATCCTAAGCATCACTACCACACCAGAAACAGAGAAGACAAGCAGGAGAAGGGACAAGGAGAAGCCTTGAGATCCGAAGGGGAAAACGCCAAAGAGGGCCAACAAACCTTACACGCGGACATTCGTAGACCCAGCCAAAACCATCTACAGCCTAAGAACTGGTTACGCCACGCAAGAGAAGGAATAGAGACCGAGCCTACCACATCGTCTTGAACTCAAACCCTAAATCCAAACAAGGAAAAGGAAGAGAGCTAGTAGATGCCTTTGCAGGAGACTACCATCCAAATGAAGAACCCACAAAACGAAACCTTCACAAACTCATAACCCCAATAACCGGGCAGAAAGTAACCGGAGGCAGAACTAGGAGTCAATAATGCCATCCCTAAACTTGAAACTAAGGCTTCTACCCTCTAACCAACCATACTACTAAGAGACCGCATCCGCAACACACAAAATCAACACTCGCAGCAAACCAATTGATTCCCCAAACGAAGGCCCAAAAATCTGCAATCAAGACTTAAAAGCTTACCCTAGTAACTCGGAGAAGGAGGAGAACGACCATGATGGAGAAACGCAGAGAGACCACTGCCACATATCCGTATAAACCAGAATCAGGAATCAGAAGAAGACTCGAGCCTTTGCAAAGGCTTACAAAGACAGAGCCATCCATCAATGGACAGATCTCGGAACCCGAAACAAAACACCTCTCTCAGGAGGAGCTGACCGCCGGCCAAACCCGAAGCCTCGCCACGAAGAGACACCATCTGAGACGAACGAAACCCTTTTCTACCGAAACACCAAGGCAAGAAGAAGCGAAACACAAATAAAAGAAAGACAAATAAGCTAATGGGCCCTCTCACGGCTGCGGCGAGGAGCGCCGATCACCAGAGAGGGCAAGCGAAAATCTGAAAAGTGGATGAACGGCGGCTAGGTTTTGGGAGAGTTTGTCGGGGACGAATGTTTTGATGACTTCGTCCATATCTATTTAGACTATTATTACACATATATTCAATTGTGGATTGGTTTAGTCCACGTGTCTTTTTTTTTTTTTTTGTCATCCAAAATTAATTAAAGCTCAAAAGAGCCATTCCTGAGGAATGTTATTTACATAAGTGATATGAAGCGGTTCTGTACGAACTTTTCGTGCCAGATTATCCGCCTTAACATTAGCCCTACGAGAAATTAAAGATAAAGAAAAAGATGAAAACTCCTCCTTGTCGCTCTGAAATTCCTCCAAATACACTGAAAACGCCGGCCATTCGGTTGGAGAAGACACCATCTTCACCAGGTCTGAACAGTCTGTAAGGAACGATACCTCTTGATTATCTGCACCAATCATACACTTCATCGCCCAGAGAAGGGCCTCGAATTCGGCATGTAGTGGAGATAGACTTCTACGGAAGTTCGCAGCTCCCATGGTTGGCGGCTCTCCATTTGAGGATGTACAGAACCAGCCTGTACCGGAGAACTTATCACTTTCTTTCCATGATCCATCTACAAAACAACGGTATCCCGAATACTCCGCCTCAAGTGAAACATCCCTCACTCGAATTCGATCTACCAAGTGCACAGAACCATGATTTTCAATATAGAGCTCAATTTGAGCGGACTGCCACAATTGTGCCTCTTTTTCCGCTAATCATAATACTTCTAAAGGGTCTGTGTCTATGTTTTCAAAGATCTTTTCGTTCCTCGCTTTCCAAATATACCAAATAATCCATGGGAAAGCTGATGAATCAACTTCCGTAGGTATTCTCCAAAATAAGTGATCCAAATTAGTAAAATTAGATTTCGTAGGAAAAATCCCCATAGCCGTAGGAATCTGTGAAAGCGCCCAAATCTGCCGTGCCGGGTGGCACTGAAAGAGTGTATGATTGATCGTTTCCTCTGATGCGCCACATCTGGCACATCCCGTGTCACAATCAATTCCTCTTTTCCGTAAATTTTCCGTAACCGGTACACATACCGTTAAGATTTGCCATATGAAATGGCTTATCTTAGGTGGACACTGAACTTGCCAAAAATATGCTTTTAACGGGTTGATGTTAGGGCCAAAAAAGTTTAAATTGGTCTCCGTAAATAGTCCACGTGTCAATCTTACAAAAACTGTCATTGCTGATTATATTCTATGGAATTTGAAGGACTAAAATTGATTGATAGTGTAACATATTAATGTTTTTGTTTTTGGTATGCGCACCGAAACTAGGATGCTCTGTTTCAAATTAATTGATAGTACTAAAGTATAATCTTGTTTTTTTTTTTTTTACGAGATGTTTGGTTAACTATAGTGTGATCGAATAAATATTTACTACAGTTTTTCTTTAATGAGATTTGTTTAACTATGAGAATTGTTTTTCTTCTTTTTTTTCTTCATTACATATTGACTAAGTGGGTTGAGTTGTATTATTGGAAGGGCTAAAAATACTACTCCCTCTTTTTTATTATATTAGATATTTTAAAGATTTTATTTTGTTTCATATTAAAAGATATTTTACAAGTGTCAATGTAAATTTAAATGCATTTGATAATTTATTATATTCAGTAGTCTTTTTTATTATTGGTTGAACTTATTAACTAAATATAAATAATGTCTTTTAAAAAAATTATTTAAATATGTGTGCATTTACTTTAAACCTTTTATATTTTGAAACAGAGGGAGTAGATAAAAATGATAAATGAAAAAATTCTTATGCTATTATGAAATCGAATAAATTTGGTTAACTTATTTCAACTGACATAATTTAACAACAAAAAATGTACTTACTAATCTCTTTTAATCTGCTCAAAGAGCAAACAGAGGAGTTTGTATAAGCTGACTTGTAACAAATATATAAAATACAACATATATTTTATTTCATTTTCAAATTAATTTATTTCGTTGACAAAAGGCCTACTGAGAGTAAAACATATTATTATATAAATAAATAACATAAAAGGAAATATAAAAGCATAAAGAAGAAACTACAAAGTCAAAAATTAATTTGAACAAAAAAAAAAAGGTAGAATAACTTTTGGGCTTCATTTTTTACAGATGATAAAAAGGGCTTTTAACTTTTTAACCACTTTTCTTACAAATACCAAAATTCCTTTTACCTTTTAAGTTACAGAGAGAGAGGTAAAGTGAAACCACTGGTTTGCTTAAAAACTATTAACGGAAAACCGCCATTTTTCACTCCTACGTGCAAAAGACTCGACTCCACTCAAAAACGCCGTCGTTTTACACAAAATCCGATTCTCACTCTCTCAAAGAGAAAAAATCAATCTTTGAGCTCTTTCGTCGATAATGTTAAGCTAAAGACAGAGAGCTTTCACCGATTCAGCCGATGGGATGCGTTTTATGCAAAGAATCCACCGGAGACAAACGGAAACATAATAATCCCGATGAACCTCCTCCGTCAGACCTCCGTAAAGCAGAGGATTTACCTTCTTCTTCTTCAACCACCACCACCGCCGTTGTTTCTGTACCGGAGGTAGTCGAAATCGGAGAGAAGAAGAAGGGTTTAGATTCGATTCAGATTCAGCCACCGCGAACATGGCACACTGGCGACTTCTCCGCCGGCTCTTCTCGCCGGCCGGGGATGAGTCTCCGTACGCCGGAAGGATGGCCACCGTGGCTAATTTCTGCTTGCGGCGATTCGATCAAAGACTTAACACCTCGCAGAGCTACCACATACGAAAAGCTCGAGAAGGTAACAAAACACTAATCATTAAATTTAAGTATAATTATTACAAGGTTTGGTATAATTAGAAAGTGTTTTTGTTTTGTTTTGATTAGTTTTATGTTTGGTTTAATTTAATGATGTAATGTTTTTGATTGTTACAGATTGGACAAGGAACTTATAGTAATGTGTACAAGGCGAAAGATCTATTGACTGGGAAGATTGTAGCTTTGAAGAAAGTTAGGTTTGATAATTTGGAAGCAGAGAGTGTTAAATTTATGGCTAGAGAGATTCTTGTGTTGCGACGGCTTAATCATCCTAATGTTATTAAGCTTGAAGGTTTGGTTACTTCGCGGGTTTCGTGTAGTCTCTACCTTGTTTTTGAGTATATGGAGCATGATCTTTCTGGTCTTGCTGCTACTCAGGCTCTCAAGTTTGATCTTCCTCAGGTATGATTAATGTTATTAATGCATTATCAGTAAAAGATGATTAAGTAGCATGGAAATTTGTGATAAGCAGATAAGGAAGAAGTTAATGTGTAATGTAGTAGATATGATTCTTGTGATTTTAATGGTTTCAGTTTTTTTTTCAAGAAGCAATTACTTTGATTCTTTCTTTTATTATGTTTTGTTTTTTCTATTTTTTCCTTAGGGTACTTTTTTTTTGGTCACATATGGTAATGTTATCATCTGATTGGTTTTGTTTCTAGTGTGCTTTTGGTCGCTGCTAGAATTATTTGTCGGTGGACCCAATTTGCATTATGTTTTCTGATTCTGGTGAATTTTCAACGTCCTTTATGAATTGCCGTTCATTGGATTTGGTTCTTTTATTATCTCTGCATATTGATATCTTTACTTAATGTTAAGTTGAGTGATTAGATTAGTATAGAAAGTACATGTTGAATAAAAAAAATGAGGTGTAAAAAGTAAACATGATCTTCTTATCCTGTATATTATAATTATATCTAAGATCATTCTTAATGGAGTTTTCATTTTCCTGGTTCTTCAGGTTAAATGCTTTATGAAGCAGCTACTATCTGGATTGGAGCATTGCCATAGTCGAGGAGTCTTACATCGGGATATCAAAGGTTCTAATCTTCTTATAGATAATGACGGAATACTAAAGATTGCTGATTTTGGGTTGGCCACGTTTTATGACCCGAAGCAAAAGCAAACAATGACTAGTCGTGTTGTCACGCTGTGGTACCGTCCTCCCGAGCTTCTTCTTGGAGCTACCAATTATGGAACTGGTGTTGATCTTTGGAGTGCCGGTTGTATTATGGCAGAGCTACTTGCTGGTAAGCCCGTTATGCCAGGAAGAACCGAGGTAAACAAAACCGTGTTTATCTTCATTTAGTTAGTCTGCTTAGGACTTTTTAGTTTCTATTAGATTCAAATGTGTAGGCCCTCTTATTTGAGTTGCATTATTGAGAGCAATGAATACTTCTTGGTGAATTGATTTATCTTTGAAAACCAACTGTATGATCTTGGACCACACATAAATGTACAATCGAAAATTAATAAGATTGTTGTTTACCGTTTTTCCTACCTAACTTGTTCTTTGTAGGTCGAACAACTTCATAAGATATTCAAATTATGTGGCTCCCCTTCAGATTCGTACTGGAAGAAGTACAAACTGCCAAACGCAACTCTTTTTAAGCCGCAACATCCGTACAAACGTTGTGTGGCTGAAGCCTTCAATGGTTTCACTCCATCCTCTGTGCATCTAGTCGAGACACTTCTTGCTATAGACCCTGCTGATCGAGGAACTTCTACCTCGGCATTGAGTAGTGAAGTGAGTAATCCTTTCCCTCCGATCTTTCAATTGTTTGACATATGAAAATTCAAATTTTGAAATTTTGCATTCTTTTTGGTTATGAACAGAAAAAAATTGGTTAGTATGTGATCAAATGTTATGCAACCAAAAGCTCCTTATTAAAGTGCTATATTATTTGGTTTGCATTTGCAGTTCTTTACTACTGAACCGTTACCTTGTGATCCTTCAAGTTTACCAAAGTATCCACCTTCCAAAGAACTGAATGTAAAGCTGAGGGACGAAGAGGCTAGAAGGTACTTAATTTTACATCTTTATGTGTTTTCTTGATGCTCATGCTATCAGTTAGATTGATTTGTAATTGGTCTCATCTCGTGGCTGCGTTTATTGTAATTCTAGGCAAAAGGGTCTTGCTGGAAAAGGTAGTGGTATTGATGGAGCTAGAAGAATAAGGTATCGTGGGGATCGCACTGGGCGAGCTATTCCAGCCCCAGAAGCTAATGCCGAGAGCCAAGCAAACTTAGATGTGAGAAAATCCTCATCTTATCCCATTTACACTCATGGACACGCACATAAACACACAATCTTCATATGAGCATATATATATATATATGCTATATATGCTATTCCTCTCAACGCATTCACTAGTTTTAGTCACACTGCTTGCATCAAGTTATTGAGAATACATGCATATGCATAGACTTTTGGATCAGCTATACATATCAAATATCTAGCATGGTGCTTTTTCGTTTCAATGGGAGAATTTGCAGAAGATTCTGTAATTGTTTTCCCTTGCTAATGTGTGTTTGCAGAGATGGAGAGCGATATCACAAACAAATGGAAAGAGCAAGAGTGAGAAGTTTCCGCCTCCTCACCAGGACGGTGCAGTTGGGTACCCATTGGAAGATCGGTCAAAGAAAAGCTCAGTATTTGGTGCAAAGGCTGAGACTTCTTTGGGGTTATCAAGATCATTAAAGTCTGGGGAAGGGACATCAATGAGAAAGATTTCAAACAAAGACGGGGCTCGTGGGGCTTCTTCTAGAAAGTACATATGGGGACTTAAACCTCCTCCAGCGCTCGGGCTATCGATGGACTTACTTTTCAGGAGCAGATCAGAAGTTTTTGGTATCCGGAGATAGGATAGATGATTGAAAAATGAGTTGGAGTTATATTAGTGCATCAAAATAAGAGATTGCTTCCGTTTCGAGTGAGATTGGTTGAAGGAGTTCAAATTCTTTGTAGCAGAATAGAGAGAGAGTGCACAAATGGAAAATGTGGTTTTGACTCTGATGTAAAAACATAATTCAGGTAGCTTTAGAATCCTACTTTTAAATTGTATAGTTGTTGTCTTGTTGAAATGGATTTTGAGGCTTCAAAGATTAGTCTTGTGATAAGTGTGTTGCAAAAAATTGTCGTGAATAGATGTGCAAACATTTTCATTGCTGCTTTAAATATTGGGTCTTGTTTAAATTTGTCTTCTTGCTGTGCAACACAAGCATATCAAAGTCTCTGGATGTGATTGTGAAGCAGAGCAAAAAATATCCATTTAGATTCCTCTAAAAACCAAACGAGTTCAATAAAACCAAAATAACATATTTGAAGCAGATTTCAAAACGTTTGAACAATTCAAAACTGTATAGTTTTTTATATGAATTGATCAATGGCGTTTAAATCAAATAACAATCAAATCATTATCTCCATATTATATAGTATGTGCTAAATTTCATTCGATTTTAATTCCGTCGTACACTTCTTAAACAACAATACCAGAATATAGAAAACATGAATTAGGCACACCTCATTCATTATTTGCTGGAAAAACAGGTGTTGTCAACTCCTTACTAGCGTTCTCGATCAATTTTTTTATCAGTTAACCCCAAAGATTAGAATTATCAATTTGGGAAGGACAAAAAGAAAAACGAAAACCGCTGCAGCCAAGAATAATAGCAAAAAGATGAAATTAAATCACGAGGAATGGTGGTTTTTATAGCAAAAGAGAGAGAGAGAGAGAGAGAGAGATCATTTTTCTCCTTTTTTTCTTATTTTCCTTTCCCTTTAAAGATCAAAGAAGAAATGTGTTGCTGTTGACGATTTTATTTCGATCTGTAACAAGCTCTCTTTGATGCTCGAACGATATCCTCTATCTGCATCATTAAAATCTCAAATTCATCAATAAAGAACGATATATTCATATGAACAAGTTTCTACGCAGATAAGGGACAAAACAAACCTGAGGAAGAGCCAATCTCTCTAGGTTAGCTGCATAAGGCATTGGAACATCAGCTCCTGCAATCCTCTCCACCGGTGCATCCAAGTATGAAAAGCTCTCTTCTACAACCGACGCACTGATCCATAACCAAAAAAATTAACCCGCGTTTAAAAATACTATACAATCCAGGTGACTGTAAGATCTCTACTGAGCCAAGGATATGAAGTTAACCAGATTTCTGCACAGACTCCATGTTGAGGGAAACCTTCTTCAACTGTTACCAATCTACTCGTTTTTCTCACTGAAGCATTGATGGTGGCTCTGTCAAGCGGACGGATTGAACGAAGATTTATTACCTAAGCATTTTCATAAATAAAAAAGTTCAGAGTTCACGTATTGGTTTTAAGGAGAATCACAAGAGAGAAATCTGAAATCTGAAATACCTCAGCACTTATTCCCTCTTCTGCGAGCTTCTCAGCTGCCTATAATCAGGTACATTAAATAATAATTCAGAGACGGAACAAAGAGAGGCAAACACCATCCAAAAGGAATATTTGAGCTATAGCCATAAAACGAGCAAAAACGTTTTTAATTACTAAAATGAAAGTGGGAGGAAATGGCAAACCTTGAGGGCGAAACCGACCATCTTCGAGAAAGTTACTATCGTGACATCCTTTCCTTCTCGTTCAATCTGTTATAGGCAAAGACAGCATTAAAGCATCCAACTGCTAGATAGAAGAAAAATGAAAGAGACACACATAAAAAGAAGGCGATAGATACCAAGTGACAGTACCTTGGCTTTGCCTATGGGAAGACAGAAACTTGAATCAAGTGCTTCTTCTGAAATAGGGAACGATTCACCATATCTGCATGACGGAATCAATTTGAGGAGGTATTGATATGTAGGCTCTAATTACATGCCAGAATTCAAATTAGGCATACTACTTACAGTAGCTCGTTTTCAAGGAAGACAACAGGGTCAGGGTCTCTAATAGCAGCTTTAAGAAGTCCACGAGCATCTTCAGCTGAATACGGAGTGAGGACTTTCAAACCAGGAACTGAGGCGTACCACGCTGCATAGCACTGCAAGATGTAGAACAGTATAGCTCCATTTAACATCCAGAGATACATATATGAGGTCACAAAAAGCCGTAAACACAGACAACTCCTGAATTCTTTTGATCATATTAGTCATATGGTGAAACAAACTACACCCCACATATTCATAGTTTCATGTGCGTTTTACCACACTTAAACGAAAACAGGTGCATGCCACTGTGCTAAGAACCTTGATCATAATTAATCAGTCGAATGTCTCAATTATTTAGGGGAAATTTGATCTACGTTAAAGCAAAAGCCAGTTCCTTCGTCCTATTTGAATATCATTATCAGTTTCACAGTAGCTGAAGGAAGAATGCAAAGCAACAAATTATTCATATTCTTTTGAGTGAAGAAAAGGTTTTTGTACAGAGATTTTGTTAGCGTTTACCTGAGAATGTTGAGCCCCAACACCAGCAGCAGCACCATTGGGTCCTCTAAAGACGATGGGTACATTTATCTGTCCAGCAGACATGTAATTTGACTTTGCAGCGGAATTGATGATATGATCAATTGCCTGAAAGAAGTCCAATAGATATTAGGATACACATTGGGAAATAAATAGAACTTTTGTGCACTTCAATGTCGATGGTAACAAGATCCGAAAGAAAATAAAGTCTATGATGCCTGAAAACATATTGCACCGGAATGCATGATGCGTACTGCAACAATTATGCATAATCAAGTCAAGGAAAGAGGCAAAATGTAGTATTCAAAGAATAGAACAAAAACCAACGCTCACCTGCATAGAGAAGTTAAACGTCATAAATTCTACAACAGGCTTTAAGCCAGCATAGGCGGCACCAACTCCAATTCCAGTAAATCCAGCCTAAAACATGGTAAAACGATGACTGTCAGAAATCTTCTCAATCTAGAACCATGGACATAAGGATTGTGACTGCAATACAAGAAAATAGTAAAGAATTCCAAACCTCGGTAATAGGGGTATCGTAAACTCTCTCAGGACCATACTTCTCCAAAAGACCTTTAGTGATCTATGAGTACATGATAGACCTCCAGAATCAGATCAGGGTCAAAACAAGAGAAATAACTGGAAAAATCTATTTTCATCGGGTCAAATAATTCTAACCTTGTAGGCTCCTTGATATTGGCCAACCTACAATAACAAGATAAAAGATGAGATATAGATATCTGATTAGAAACGCCAGATGAATAAATCACACATGTTTAGCTGCAACTAACCTCTTCACCCATAACAAATACTTTAGGATCTGCAGACATTTCCTCATCAATTGCAGAATTTAGAGCATCTCTGACTGTCATCTAAACAATGATTTGCACACAAAAAAATGTAAGCAATATAACAATATTTTGGGAAAGTCCATATACAAGGAGAAACATGTTTCCGAAATATTAACAAAGAATGAAGGCCTTGTCGGTTGTCAGCTTTATCAGCTAAATTTTATTACTCAGCTCATATACGAAAAAAATTATGGGATCTCAAAAACGTAACCAAAGCTACAGTTGTTGGGATTCTAAAATGTTACTACTCTACTTATGTGAGTCAGCTATCAATCTACCATTTTCAATGTCAGAACTTAGAAGAGAAAGCCAAAAGGCTTAACGTCTACGCGATGATTATCAATCCTTGCGTTTCTCAGATGCTCACAGACATCCAATATAGCTCACTAAACTCGATCTTTCAATGAACAAGAAAAAATAAAAGGTAATAAATTGACCAAATTATCTTCCATAGCTCATACAAAATTGACGAGACATAACCAAACCTGTACAATAACGCTCTTAAACCATCCGAAAATTCGAGAAAAGACATCTACCTCTTTTGCACCAGCTGCATAGCTCCTAGCAGAAACCAATGCGAATCGCGTCCTTCTAAGAGTCTGATCAAAATCCAAATTTCGAAAATCACAAAACAAAATCCGATCCTAAAAATCTCAAATCGTAATCGCACTGAAACAAATAAAAGGAGTAAAGAAGCCTCATACCGAAGCAGCCAAGCCTCCGTCGATGGCTCTTTGCCTCAAGATTCCTAACATTCTCTCTGATTAACAAACAAAAATCAATAGTAACCAAAAGATCAAAAGCCCCGTAGATCTAACAATCATCGGAAAATCATGAATCCGAAGAAACAGAGTAGATCGGTACCGGAGAGAGGAAATGATTACCTGAGCTTTGGTACGATCTAACCACGCCGGCGAAAAAAGCGAGAGAGAAGAAGATACGACTCAAAGCGTGAGCGAAAGGGCACTGTTTTTTTTGTTGTTGTTCTAAAACACAGCGAAATGATTTCAACTAGATGAATTATATGAGAGAGTAGGTCTTTCTCTTCTTCATCCAATTTTACAGGAGCCGTCCGATTAATATTTGCTGGTCATGATCAATGGTTGACATTTCGTTATATACTTTTTCTTTTCCAATATTATTATTCCATTTGTTGTTGTTGTTGTTGAAGTTTATAATGTGGATGTGACCCAATTTACGTTATACTTATTTTTAATTCAGAGAGATTCGCATTTTTTAACGAACCGAATCCATAAAGATGCAAACCGAATCATAATCCATGTACAAATTCTATGCGGTTTAACTTTTCTTCGGTTCATATGGTTCGGTTTCGTTTATAATGGAGAAGCTTTTCCGGGTTGCGACATTCTTCTAATCGGTTGTGATCTTAGTGAATGCAGAATCATTCTCTGCGAACCTGCAGCTAAATTAACTATTCTCAATTTGCATTTTGTGAGATAAAATGGACTTTGCTCACAAAGAGCAGAATCAATATGATGTGATGTCTCTACATTTTAAAAGTGAATTTGAGGTCTAATTGTAGTTTTGTAATCTCAAGTGCTAATTAGTTCAAAAACTCTGAAAAACAAACAAAAAAAGCAAAAAAATTGAATTCATAGTCTCTCTCTGGTTCATGGTTGAAGTGCAGAATCGGCACTGTTAGTTTCTTTCTGCTTTCTTTCAGCTTGAAGGGATCTGCAAAGAGATTCAAGCTTGTCTTTTTGTTTCTTTGTCTTCTCCAACAGCTTTTTCAATCTTTCACGCTGTTCAAGGTCAACCAAAGGAGTGATTTCACTGGTTTCATAACCAAATTCTACAAACGCTTAAAAATGATGACAACAGGCGGTTTAGTTTTACCTCTTCAACGAGTTCTATGAGAGTGATATCCGACTTCTCAGTTTTGCTCTTCAAGAATGCGTTTTCTTTCCTAAGTTCTTTGATTGCTTTTGACATCTACACAAAACACCGATAGAGACAGGATCAAGTTAATAAGATTACATAAATGGCAATTATGATCTTTCAAAGAACCTCGAAGGTATGAAACTGTTGTTACCTTATCGATTTCTTGTTTGAATGTTTCGAACACCTCATTGCTCTTCACCAACGCGTCCTGCATAACCAACAGTCTTTCACATTACAGTCTTTTCATATAATATCAGCAAAAAACAAATCTTAAAAGAGTATAGCATCACACCCACCCAAAATCAAGCAATCTTATTATTGGTGAACATAATGAATCGAGAAGACGATAAAAAGACTTATTTAGGAAGTGTAAAAGGGAAAGAGAGCAGACCTGGAACTGCTGGAATTTATCTCCATCAGCAGTTAGCTGCAACCGCAAATTTTTCTCAGTAGATAAAAGCTGAGAAACTTGATCTGCGTAAACTTTCATCTGAGATTGTTCATGGATGAGTTTCTCCTCGTGCTGTTTAATTTTTAAAGCAGAGATCTGTAGCTCAAGTGTTTTCTGCTTCAACTGTTCCGAAAATGAGATGTTGTCAAGTATACATCACAGTGAAGCCAATTACTGTGGTTAAATAATGCTTCATATATAGTTGAAAAAACGAATCTGTAATTACTCTTTGTTCATGTTGTTGTTCTGAAAGCATAAATTGATCAGCCAGGTGCTTCAACTTCGTCCTCAACCTGGAGATTAAGAAACAAATCCACTGTAATTAGAGTGGACCTTTACAATATGTTACCGAGCTGATACAAGCAAAGCCGTTTTAAAAATGAGCATATTCATAATGATTTTTTAACTTAATTTGCAACAAACCTATACATAAATAATAAACATACTAGAATATTCCTACTCTACGAGTGAAAACGTTGTCATTGAGTTCTTTCGGCTTACATCTCGTTTTCTTTTAGTTGTGTGAGGCTTTCATCCTTTTGCTCGTCCAACTTAATGCTTACATCCTATTAACCAAAGAGGATTAGGAAGGTAGAGAGTATAAGAAAAATCAATTAAATAAAGCCTACAAGCAATTCATCAAACTTATTTCTATCAATCTATAACTTGCAACGAATATGGACAACTTTCTACTTTATATAAAGTGAGTTCCAATCATTTCCAAGAACTAAATAGGTATGTCCGATTTCGATACTAACATGCCAATATTAGTGTAGAGAGTTTCACAAAGAAGAAAAAGAGATTTCCATGACTTTTTAAAGCATATAACACGGAAGATTAAAGGAGGTAATCTCCTAAGGTAATAGAACAAGGATCAAGAATGATGTGCATTTAAGATTTGCTTACTTGGAAGACTAAACAAAGATTTGCTTAAATGATGTTCCTCTTTAGAACAGTCAATACCGACAGCAAAATGACTCAAATTTCTATAGTCAGCAAAGATCGAAACCCTGGTAAAAATAAAATGTGTTCGACTTACCTTAATTGCATCCTGGAACTTTGTCGATAAATCCGATCTTAAAGTCTGTCCCTCAGTTGACACCCGCTTGCATTCTTCCTGTTATACAAATGACCATTCAGTTTACACACTAACAGGTTAGCTCCTCAAAACAAAACACACCAAGTAGAGTAAGCGAAAAGAAAGAAAGAACATACCATCAACATTTTGTTTTGACGTTGTAATTCTCTACAAAGTGATTCAAGCTTGTCACGAACAGTAATAGCTACAGTAACAAAGAGAAAAAAAAACAATAATGATGAGAACAGACTATAAACCATAGAACAATGAAGGTAACACAAAACTGATTCGGTTTCACTGATTTCCTATTACCAGAATCTCTTTCAGAAAGAACTTGCTGATACTTGAGCATAAATTCCAAAAACTCTTTCTCTGATTTAAACATATTCTTTGAACCCTTACGCTTGCTCTCAACCACCTCCTGCTTTCAATATCAGCACAAAGATCAGATACATCATCTTCAACATATATTCTTCTCAAAGCAACAAGATTGAAGAACTCATCAAAATACTAACTTGTTTTTTGGGTTTGAGTGAATCCATTTCCTTAGACAAGGTTGAATTTTGACTTGACCCTTCTGATACTAACTCAAACAAAAAGCAAAGAATCAAACTTTAGGTTAAAAAGAAGCAAATTCTCATAAAGAAATCAAGTTTCATATAATCATCTCTTACATGTTTGAGAAACAGGAGTAGATGTTTCTTCTTGTTTCTGCTCTAACTCTGCCTCTAAGCTAAGCTTCTCTGAGTCTCGAATTAGGTCATCTACTTCGTCATCTTCATTACCATCTGTTTCACACAAAGGAACTGGAAAAGTTCTCGGCTTCTCTGCTTTTTCGATCGCAACAGTTTCATGGTTTATTGTTGTTGTGATACAATTTTCTTCCTGGGTTTTCGGTGAATTGAGAGGCGGGTCTGTTGCGCCGTCGACGAATCCATCGGGTAAAGAATCGACTTCAGGGAGCAGATTCGAGTGCGGTGACTCCATTTTTGAGACTGGATCTGAAGCCAATTAAGAATCCGGTGAGATTGAAGAAAACCTAAATATCTAACAATTGTGATGGAATTGAGCAAAACCTTTAAGGTAAGAGTTTGATTTGGGCAACAAGTAGAGTACTTGTAAATTTTAATTTTGACTAAAATTTAGGGTTACTCAATTTTAACTAAATTAAATGTTATTCTGATTTTTTTGTCGGAAATTTAATGTTATTCAATACTCCAACAAACTTTTACTATTATTATTGGTTTCTTCATCAAAAATATTTAAAATATATGTTCCAAATAATGATCAAAAATGAATGGTGTTATTCATATTTTTTTTTTTTTTTGACATTTTTGGATCGACAAGGTCCGATCCATAGCCAATTTCTACTACGCGGGATAACGCAACTTACTAGAGTCAAACTCCGATGGGAAAGCAAAGTCAAATGGACTTAACCACTTGACTAAAGACATGTCCCCAAATGAATGGTGTTGTTATTCAAGTTTGATAAATTCTAACAATCTTATTGATGTTTCAGTTGGATACACACACACAGAATGTCAATTCGGACCAAAAGCATATAAGTTTTGGACATCTTCAGTTATGGGTTGGAATAGGTAGGTTTACACTTTTATATGCTTAAAAGAAATGGTCTTGCAGAAGATCTCAAATGGGATTAACCCTAACAAACATGATCATAAACAAATTCAGTTTGATTTTTTTTTCTTTTTTATAAAACTAAACAAACAAAAAAGTTATTTAAAAAAAAAACAAAATCACCGGTTATAAAGTATGGATGATTAGGGTTGATGTTTCCAGTACCACAATTTACAGCAGAGCAAGTTAGAATGATGTTTTTAAAACCACAGTTAGATGATATTTTTGGGTTGGCCGTTCGTATTTTTGGTAAATCTCATCTATAGATGTTTCTTAAAAAAAAAGTTTTGTTGCTTTTCAAAACTAGTGTATTTCTTTTAATTTTGTCTTTAAAAACAGTTTGCACTAATTTGTATACACGTTGGTTTTTTCTTTAAATATAATTTAACATTAGATTTATTAAAAGAAAAGCGTTTAATCTGCTTTTAGTTGATGGGTTAATCTTCTTTCGTTTTAGCTTAAAAATCTTTGTTGTGTTTTTAGTGTCATTAGTTTTCTTTTCATATATATGGGCTAGATATTGGAAAAAATCACGTTTTCTTTTGGCTATAACTTCGGAGATATTTATGTCGTCTGCCGGTTTAGCTTCGCTTTTTAGGAGTTGTATCCTATTTTGGTAATTCATAACAAATTTATCAAATTTTAGATGACAAAAAAAAAACCACATTTTAAAATAGGTTGATATACCAAAACTCAGGAAATTAATTAGCCTACTAAAACAAGTTAGTCTGTTTTGATACTGCTATTCAATCTTATACACTAATTTTCTCCTCACGCAAGATTATTGCCGTTCATATTGTATAGAGGCAATCACAAACTCTAAATTCTAGTGATAAGTTCCAGTTTCCTATATGTTGCTCTAATTTTTATTTCCATCGGATAATGTATATAAACATTTTGGTTGAACAATCGATCAGAGTTAGACAACACTTTTTTTTTTTTATTGCACAAGTTCAAATTACTTACATCTTTCCACGTGGAAAAAAGTAAATTCGTCAAACACTAACTTAATTATCCTGATCAAAGAAAGCAAAGGTGAAGAAGAGGTTGTACAAATTCTGAAACAAGCGTCTCTTAAAACAAATCAAAGGTCTAAAATCGTTTCCATGGTGTGGTGGTTTTGATCAATCATCATCATTCCCGTACGTACACCACACCATTCTTACTTCAACAAATCAGTCCATGCAAAGATGGCAAACATATCACTGGTTCGATTTCTCTTGCACCAAACGAGAATGAGTGTTCCCCATGCATCCTCCACCGGCATAGCATGGCGCAGTCACATTGGCTAAATACTTCCTCGGCAATCCCATTCCGAACCTCCTTCCTCTTCTTTCCCTTTTATCCTTTTTGACGATGCTTTCGTCCTATAGAAATACAAACATATCATTGTTAGAGAGCTCCATAGTATAGATCAAATCAATAATGTGAATTAATGTGATTGATCACCTCTTTTATCTCTGTCATGACGCTTTCGGTTTCCATCGACTTTCTCGTGTCTTCTCCATCTTTTTCTACAATAGTGAATGGATATATTGTTTCAATAACGTAACCATGCACATAATATATATAACTAGCATTTCACATAGAAATATGTCTCTAACAAACATATACATACGTGCATGCATCCATATAAATATGTGTGCGTGTATTTGTTAAAGAACGTATGATTTACCTTCATCATCATCATCAGAAGGAACATCGACGCAATAAACCCTAAAGCTTGGAGATCCAGGACCTATCATTCTCTCATCAAAGTTGTTCATACTCCCTTCATTATCATCATGATTCTTAACAACATCTTCTTCTTTCTTAACATTGATGGCCACATCATCATGTTGATTTTCCTCATCTTGTTTCTCCACAACCTCTTTATTTTCCTCATCTTGTTTCTTCACAACATCTTGATGATGATTTTCCTCTTCTTGTTTCTTCACAACCACTTCTTCCTTCACCTCTTTAAAATCATCTTTGGATGGAATCTTTTCATAAATAACCTCTTTCTTCTCTTCCACGTGATGATCAGGAGCCGGAGCCACCTTAGCCGACGACTTCAAGCTACCTTCGTTCTCCTCCGTGTCTTCTCCGTCCTCGGAAGAGTTATGCCGAAGAAGCTCTTTCTTAGACAACGTCTGGCTCCCTTTCAAGACGCCTGCATGGCTCCGTTTCTTCATCTCCTCTAACCTTCGCCGGAGAAGCGGACGTATTCCAGCTGGAAGTGGCACAACACCGGCTTCTTCCGCCCTAGTTGCCGCCACACCCCCAAGTCTCGAGCCACCGCAACCCATATTAATAAAAGAAACTAACAAATTGATGGTGTAATCGCCGCCACCAAAAAGATCATACGGCGGCGGGTGGGTGGCCTGAGAAGATTGTAAAAAATAGGCAAAGGAGAGGAGAGAAGAGAGCCAATTAATTGGGAGGATGATGAATGAATGATAATAATTAGGAATACGAGAAGAAGAAGGGAGAGAATGTGAGATTATTAAAGGGTTGAGATTGTGTGATGGGTGATTGGTTAGTTACAATTTATTTGCTAAATTTGGTAAATAGTGATTTATTTAGGCAAATACATGAGTTGGTTCTTATCTAAGTGACATCTTCATTCTTATTGTCATGTTTGACTAACAGTTTGTCTCTCTTGAATTTGCAAATAGCTTTGATGTCTATGTAACTGTATTGGTCATAAGACTCGTAACATCAACATCTGCAAGAT
Organism: Arabidopsis lyrata subsp. lyrata; assembly: GCF_000004255.2. NCBI lineage: Eukaryota > Viridiplantae > Streptophyta > Magnoliopsida > Brassicales > Brassicaceae > Arabidopsis > Arabidopsis lyrata. Next base: position 14,170,309 of record NW_003302548.1, on the reverse strand, counting down.
TATTTGTTTAGTCAAAAAAAAACCCCAAAAAACGGACTGTCTTTTGTGAGGGTTAAAGATAATCTAAAGACTTCTTGTTCAACATGAAATTGGTTGGTTGCAAACTGAAAATGTCTTAGTAATAATTAAATCCAATTAAGTATGCGTCCAAGCATATTGTTAAACTATATTGAATTTATGGTGAGTTTAATCTTGATAGCTATCATCTTCGCTTATAAACTATCAATAATTCAATATACATCACCAAAAGTATATGCAAAGTATTACATACATATTGCTCATCTGCAGCCTAAATTATTATTATTTTTTTTAATGTAATGTTAAATTATATTCAAAGAAAAATAACGTTTTTACAACTAGTGCAGCGAGTTATCGAAAGAAAAATTTGAATCTACAATCTAAAATTCTAAATAAGTTTGAGAAAATGTTTCTGCAACCTAAATTAATCAAATGCGACCACAACTATTCTCTCTTGTTTTTCAAATCAAGTCAATAACCACCACACGAGTTTACCATGTATAGACTTTAGGAATCCTATATTTAGAAATCTCGAATTCAAAACAAAATACTAATTAATAATGAAAATTTCTTTATATATAATTGGACATGAACAAAATAAGACCGGAGAGTGAAAGCAACTTGTGGCATCTTTCACCACATCCTCAATTACATTCCATTCCAAAGGGCTTGGAAGACAATAATTAAGACAAATCAAGCATATATATTTCATTTAGATGTTCCCTAATATGCTAACAATACTTAGTTACTAACTAAATCCAAATGATTCACCACAAAACCAAGTACATATATATATGGCATCAACCTCGGTGGTCACCGGCTTTGAATAACTTCCTCGCCATCAGACTCGTCAGACTCGTGCTCATCCTCCACCATCTCTTCCTCATTCTCTTCCTTAACCACCACTTTCACCGCCCTCCATTTCCCTACCTCACCCTTTAAACCCCAAAAATTTGATATAGTTAGCTCTATACTATTACTTACAACAAACGTATATGGTTTAGAAAAAGATAAAAGTCCAATGAGTGGCTCACCCGAGGTAGAGGGGACGATGACCACCTTGTAGCTCTAGAGGAAAGAAGTCGGAATTCGTACATGATCCATGGAGTTATTGTTCCGCGAGGTTTTTTTCCAATATAGAAAGCAAATGTCTTTCTCCTTCCTTCTAAATGAATACAATCACGATCACCAGCCTCCATTACTTCTTCTTCTTCACACTCTTCCCAATAACCCGATAACGTCTCTCTTCCCTTCCTCTCTCGCTCTTCCTTCTTCACGAAGTAATACACTTCCTTGTTCTTCTCTCCTAAGTGTACGTAAGACATTCAATAGACCACATTGTTCAATATATATTCATGTGATATGGTATAGTAATAAGAGAGAAGAGTTCGTAGGAAACCTAGCAAGTCCCAAGGATCAACATTGCAAGAACGGAGCTCAGGGAGATCGAAGTCCATTGGACGGTGGAGGACCTTCTTGGCGAGATACTCGAACACAAGATCTTCATCATCGGGATCAAACCGAAACCCGGGAGGGAGTCTCATGCTTCTTCCGTTCATAGCAAATCTCTGCGCAGAAATGTCCATTGCTTGCTTATCAGTATCCTTTGTGTGTTGGTTTAGGTTGTTTATATACTTATAAGTTATAAGAGTGTGTCACCTTTAGTTTGGCAAAAGCGGATTCTACTTTTCCTTTAGATACTTTTTACGTAGTACTATTAATTTCAAGAGATAAATAGATACAAATTTGATAAGTGCAAATTCAGAGATGGAGTTAGATTGGTTTATTTTTGTTTATTTAAATGCGAGGATCATCAAAATAAATTGTGGTGCATGTACCCATGCAGTTAACGTTATTAAGTATATCTTTAATTTTTGGTAAAGGTAATTAATCTCTCTTTCGTTTCTTTTGGCCGGGCAAAGGTAATTATTATTTTCTCAACCAAAACAAACAAGATTTAAGTTCCAAAAGCCTAGATCCACGCTATTTCATTACCATATAATAACATTGTCAATAACTAAAGCACATTTCTAACAATTTATCCCGAACTAATTTTAACATATGAAAATCTTTTATGCATATACTATATACAAGAAAAAGAAAACAAACCTATATATTAGTTCCCTAAACATGTGCAAGGTTCCTACATTTTTGTCCATCGAAAAACATATAGTTCTTTTGTAGTACGTATTAAAGAAGTGAATGTACATAAAAGATATTGGTAAACGAAAAGTTTTGGACGTTCAACCTAAAACTTGGTAGATAAAATCATTTCTTCGTATAAATTTATACGTGGGAAAAGAAAACGGATATCATCGTGGAAGCAGAAATTTCTTTGTCTTTATCATTTCGCATGTGAAATAATAATGTCGGGTACGATACAAATTTTAAAACAAGAAATCTAAGTAAATATGCATAAGCAATGATTAAGAAATAAGAAAAATAAGAAAAATAAGAGAAAGTATATTCAGAAAACAAAAGTGAATTTGAAAGAGAGTCCAAGTCGATCCCAACTTAAAGATTTGAGAAGCTGACTTAACGAGTAAGTTATGAGATTGTTGGTCTGACTCAATTTTCTACTCTCATGCACTTCTTTAATTTCAATTATTTTAGATAAATTATTGTATATATATTTTTCTTTGGACTGGTGGTTTTGCCTTTTATCCTTCCTTTTTTTCCTTGGATCAATAAAGCTCCCAAAGCCCACCAAACCAAAGTTGTTCTAATTTTTTGCTTCAACTTTCCAGCATCAGCCTTTGAATTTTACAAATAGCATTTTAGGTTTAGTACTCCTTTTTGTATAATGTTATCTTTTATACACTAGAAATAAAGGTACATAATTTGTCTATCAAAAACTAAGAAAAGAAAATGAGATGAATAAAAGATGATTGTTTCATTGTTAAGGAATTGAGATTAGTTTAACTTGGAAGAGAGTATTCATCAGCTTTCTTTTGCTGAACCTGAATTCGAATGCAACACTAGCTATATATTTGATAATATTTTAAATTATTAACAACTAGCTTTAATTCTAGACCGAAAATTCTATATACAATTTTCATGTGTTTAAACTTTGAACTAGGCAAAGCTTTATTTGTTTTATATTTTTTTTTGAATAGAAAAGCTTTATTTGTTTTATATTCATAAAGGATATATAGAAAAGCTTAAAATTTGTCAATTTAGAATCATATGTTTTACTCCTCCCACGCAGAATTTTGGATTTGGTACTTTTCTTCACCTCGAAGATGTTGGCTTTCCATTTTCTTTATTTGTTTGTTTTCAATCTTCTTTTTACTTTAAAGTTTAAATTTTGATGATTTTAGCGACATTGCTTAAGCAACGACCTACATCGACGAAAAGTTTCATTTCTTTATAACTTAATGTTGTCAATTTGATGGTTGATATTGATATGGTTCATGTATCATCTTCGTAATTAATTGTTTTTCTTAACTTTACATACATTTTACTTATAACGTAATTGATTGATTGGTTGTCTAATGTAGAAAAAAATAGTTATAATTGAACAGGTTAAACAATGCGGGAATTTACCCTAAAGCATATTGAATTGGTCAAGTAAGTTTAGATAAAGTTAATCACTTATAGGAGATTGTAACATTTTGATCATCTTAGAAAATACTATTTGACACTGCCAAAAAAAATATAAAATTAACTACTCAACAAATAGCTGGTTCAACCGCTAGTTGGCGGGTTTTAGCCAAAGTTTCCCGGTGTTATCCGAGTTTTTAAGAATTCGGTTTCAAGACTAGTCCAGACAGGAATAACTACCGGTTCGCAGTTAAACCGGTCTGGTCCGGGTTGAAAATCATTGAGTCTACCCACCCTCTATATTAGGCCTAGGTTTTCGGTTATCCGTTCGGTTATCGGTTGGGTCCATTCGGTTTCGGTTTTTTCGTATTCAAAATTTAGTATCCATTCGGATATTTTGAAATTTTGGTTCGGTTTCGGTTCGGTTCCGCTTCTTTCGGTTTTAAAATTTAGAATCCATTTAGTGTTTTTGTTTAGGATATTTTTGGATATTTTGGTTATTTTTGAGCATTTTCGGATAGTTTTGGATATATTTCGGTTATTTTCGAGTATGTTAACTATTTTTATATATTTTTCAAGTATTTTTGATTATTTGGTCTATAAATAACTAATTATTTTGAAAATATAATTGTATTTCGGGTATTTTGGTTATCCAAAATATTTCGGTTCGGTACCGATTCGGTTACGGTTATTTAGGTTATTAAATTTAGTATCTATTCGGTTATTTTTAAATTTTTGGTTCGGTTCGATTCGACTCTTTTTACTTCAGTTTCGGTTCGGTACATTCGGTTCGGTTTATTTGTCCAGGCCTACTCTATATCCGTATACTCGGCCAAGATATCTAAACAAAATTTACATATTTGATCTGAACATGATCCAAATATTTAACATTTGGGCTTTTAATGGGCTTTTAGCCCAATAATAAGTAAGCGGCGTCTCTTTAACTTAATTGTATCCTTTTGGGGTTTTTGAGTTTTTTAGGGTTTCAGTCGCTGAGAACAATTTTCTTCTTCTTCTTCAAGCAGAGACGCTCTCTACTCAACCAACATGGATCCTAACATGGCAAACAACCCAGAATTGCTTCAATTCCTCGCCGTAAGTCTCCGATTTGTTTTTGTTCTTTCAATTTAAAGCTTTTAAGTCGATTCACATGGCAACTTGAGCTTTTAGACAGCGAAATTATAAGTACAAGATGTGTTTAAGGTCCTGTCTGGAGTTATACAAACCATTTATTTTGAATCTTCGTTGCTGGGTCAAATTAGATTCGGAAGGTTGTAAATTTGGATGCTTTAAACTTTAAAGATCTGATTTTTTTTCATGTGTGGTTTAGAATCAAGTTGAATTTAGATTTAGTGTACTAAATATGTGTTTACAAGAATTGGGTTTTCTAGGGTTTATGCAAAGTAACCATTTTTTTGTCTTGGGTTTATGTTTTGGTGAGTTGTGATAAAATATGTGTGTGTGTGTGTGTTTGTGTGGCAGCAAGAGAAAGAAAGAGCAATGGTGAATGAAATGGTGGCGAAGATGACAAGTGTGTGTTGGGACAAATGCATCACAAGCGCACCGGGAAGTAAGTTCAGCTCGAGCGAGAGTTCTTGCCTCACTCATTGCGCGCAACGCTACATGGATATGAGTATGATCCTCATGAAACGCTTTCAGTCGCAGTAAGATTGATGAAGTTGATTTGTTATCATACTTGTTGGAATTTGAATTTATCCTTTTTGTGTTTCTCTTGGCAAGTGTTAAAAACCTTTTTATTACTCTAGTGATCTTGCAAGAGTATTCTCGGATAAGTGTTTTTAGGACTCCTTATTCTTATGTGATTGATGGCTATTAATAGAGTATGAAACATTTGTGGAATAAGCTATCGTGAGTCACATAATAGTTGGCCAATAAACGCATGAACCAAAAGGCATTTGGATTCGTGTGTTTTATCACTGATTCACTGTATTCGCAAATAACCAAAGTGGAACCAACTAATAAAGTCAATAACAGAGTAGGAAGTTACATCTCTTAGATGAGATAAAACAGTAATTATTTATATTCTTAGTAGCAATGATGAAATTAAGAAACTAAAAGAGAGGAAAAGAGAGTGCTTGTTGATTAAATCGAATGTTTCTTTCGCTACTTAGTTAAATTCAGTAATTAGATTTTAATACATTCCAAATTTTGTCTCTGTAATGATTATGTTTAAATGCAACTGCGGATAATAAATAAATTGGATGGAAAATGGGCCATATATTATTATTATGGGCAAGATGGGCCTAGCCTACGAGAAAATAAATAGGATGCAAAAATAAAGGTCCTACCGGGAGTCGAACCCAGGTCGCTGGATTCAAAGTCCAGAGTGCTAACCACTACACCATAGAACCTTGCTTGTGAAGGTTTACACAATGTAACTACTTAATAATATTACTATCGGAAACAATTTCCTCCACGCCAAGAAAATGCCAAAAAAAACATTCAACAAATAGAAAATGTCAAATAAATAGTTGAATAGCGGAATACTTGAATTATGAAATTGAAGAATCGATAGAACACCAACTTTTTAAAACTTAACATAAATGATTTTGTTTTAAAACGCCAAAAAGCTTAGTAGATGAACGAAGTTTCGTAATTTCAGTTATAATTTTAAAATCTGCACTATAAATTGAAAAAATACATTTGTTATTTTCACGTTTTTTATTAAACACAAGTTTTTGTAAATGGTATGTACACGGTGGAATTACGTTTCCAAAGCGTGAAAAAGTCGCATACCATTCAAGACCAATATATATGTATCTAAAAAAATTTAACAGCAATAGAAGAAACTTGAAATACGTCATTTTGGTTAGAGAAAAAAAAGACACATGACACAAACAGTATTTTGTTTTTTCAACATAAGAGAATGAATTTCGAATCGAGTTGGATAAAGTTTAATTTTGGACATAATAATCGACTAAGAGATTAATTGATTCTTGAATCGGATTTGATCGAGCTCAGTCCTTTTAAAACTCCTTGGACAAGCTTATTAATTTTAAAGGATTTTCGGATAGAGTACTCGTGTGTAAATGATATAATCAAAAGTAGCTAGCAATTTTCTTTGGTTAGATGGTAGGCATGGCTTTTGACTTAAATGTGTCGAGTCTGATGCTCATTAGTCTTCATTTACTGATTTTTTATTTTTAGATCTTCTTTTAATGAAAGGTACAAACGTTATTTTGTTTCATCTTTATTCTTTTCTTGAAAAACTGAAATTTAAAATTAAAATGTTAAAACACGACCATCATATTTTCCTGCCACACACAACATCGTTCAAGCTCATTTTCTTGCCGGTTTACTATAAACTATATAGATCCGATATGTGTAGCTATTACATGAAGTAATTTTGATATGTTTTTCACTTATGTTTGTTTTATTAACGTCAATAAATTTTCGTAAATGAGTGAAAAACTTAGGAAAGTTTCTCAAACTTAACATATCTCGTACCTCATGTAGTTTCTACTAGGCTAACAACAAGCACACTACAATTTTCATGAAATGAGTGACGATTATCAAGTTGTTAATGGTGGAGCTAGGGATAATTATCGCGGTCAAAAGGATTGTCTTGCCATTTGTAAAAATGTAAATTAGATTTTTTTTTTTTTTTTTTTTTGCATGAATGTAAAATTTTATTCAACAAAAAACATTTGTTACATTATATGCATCTTTGATAAGAAAATCTGAAATTTGACTTTGAACTAAACCAAAACTGTAATCAGAAAATCAAAAGAGTTTCAAATATGCAGTCCTATAAGCGCCTATTTGCAAACCATTCCTGTAGAGCTTCAGCTAATTTTCCATTACTCTGTTGTGAGAGCGATGTATATCATTTAATGTAAATTAGAATTGCAAATATCTTTATTGTAAAATGTATTTCATTTAAAGATAATGCTTCCTATTATAACTTCAAAGTTGTTACAAATGAAGTTTATTCTTTTCTTAACAAATAAAAGAAAATGGGATAAGAATCGTACACTGAATACTACATTAAAATGTCTTGAATCTTTGCTATGCGATTACAGTAAAATATTAAATAAATTACTGAGAAAGATGGGTCAAACTATGTATTAAAATACTAAATCCGTTTCGTAATATGGTTCTAAATATGCAGACACGTAAAGAGTTTCTTTTGGATTTGACCACGCAATTGTTGATTCCTAAATGCGGAAAGTGAAAAAGGATAACAAAAATTACAGTTAGATGGATTGAACTAATTGATGAGTACGACATTTATCAAAGTAGGAGGTATAACAAATGTCACGCTAATATATAAAGTATGTAACTATTTTGTTTGTTAAGGGTTTAAGGAGATAATTAAGTCGTGGGCGTTAGGTATTCGGTTCGGTTCTTTCAAGTTTTTTGGCAGTTCGGATAAAAAGTTTAGGATCTATATAGGAACTGATTAAATTTCGATTTGGTTTGGGTAATAGATTGAATGATCGATTTAGAACCAAAATTTTTTGGATATTCTTTGATTTGGATATAAATTACTTGAAATACCTAAAAAAATTTTTGAAGTATTCGGACTAAACAAAAACTAACCGAGAAAAACTACCATATATCTCACATAACTCTGATAGTTCAGTTACTTGACAAGACGAAAAACCCACCATGCCACCACAAAGATTTGTGGAGAGGACAAGATCGAACTCGAGTTTCAGATATATGTCTGAGACCACCACCAATATTCATCGGCAGGAGGAGAAGAAACTCGAGAAGACTTGTCTGAACCCTATATGTAAATGACATCGTTTTAGAGTTATATTGACAGATCTAGGTTTTACACAAAGCTGCTCCAAGATATATTTATTAAATCGGCCGCATTTGTTATAAAATATTAGTTAGATCTGCTTGTAAATGTGAGATGCTTAGAGGTTAAGATCGCATGTTCGACCCTCTAAAAGGAGGAATATTTTTTGTTCGGGCATCATAATTATTTCGTTGGAAATATTTGTTTGTTGCATCTTAAATTAAGACCTTCGATTTTTCTACGACTAACTTACAAAATATCTTTCGTAAGAAACTGGTATAAAATATTCCTACGAAATTCTTTTGGTATAGTTTTCGCAGAAAATTAGAAGGAATATTTCTCACCAAATTTCCACCGCATCTTTTCCTATAAAATTTCAAAGAATTTTCCTACAACAAATACTTTCCAAGATTTTTCGTAAAAAAAAATTCTACAACTTTTCGTCGGAAACTTCCTTCCAGTTTCCTACGAAATATTGATTTCGTAAAAAACTTGTAGGAAATCAATCCTACCAAAATTCGTAAAAAGTTTAGTAGGATTTAACAAAGTTTTCTTGTACAAGTGTTGATCACACGATACTTTCAAGATGTTGTGAACCAGAGAAATATTTTTAGTGGAACAAAAAGCTCTCTCTAATAGTTGAGAATATAAAAGGCATAGAGGCCAGACTTTCTCTCCTCCTAGTACATGACAAATTTAATAATTGATGTGAAACTTTGAAATATTCTTGAAATGTAAGTGTGAGCCTTTGAAGTGAAGTGAGTCAAAAACTTAAGCTCAACCATCAAAACAATCTGAGAAATTGAAAAGACAAAGACTTAAAGCTTAGAGATTCACCAGAACAGTGAAGCACTTTCAACGGACAATGAATTAAAGGGAATTTGTTAGTATGATACACTAAACAAAACCAACATTAAATTCTTCTTCAGTTTCTTTCTTTTCATCATTTGTGTCTTTTTGGGTTTTCTTTATTTTTTACCAATACTTTGAACTTCTATACATAAAAGTGTAACCAAATTAGTATCATTAATCGCCTATCTAAGACGTAAAATTTAGAAGACATATATACACATCACTACTTTATTAAGATAATTGTGTAAATATGTATATCTAGTTTATTAAGATAATCATTAAAATGTTAATATGTATATTAATACGTTAGTTACGTTAACATGAGGCATAATTAAGACATACTACATAATTAAGGCATGGCTAGTGAAAAATTGAATAGTCATGGCAAATGAAAAATCATTCCACTTTATGTTGTTCTCGCAGATTCTGCTAAAAGGCATTTGCTTGGTTGGATGTATGGGAAGGAATTTTGACCGTCGAATAAGGCATTACCTTGGTTGGAGGCAAAACATTCCTTTTTGACTTTACAAGTACCACAAGACTATAGAAAAATAGTCAATTAAATCAATGATTAACTAGCTTTCAAATCGCGATTAATTATTAGCCCGTTTAATTCTGATTATTCAATTTATTTATTGAGAGCCAACCAAAAGACGGAATACTCAAGGAGATGCAAATGGTTTACCCTACATAAAAAGAAGAAAAACAACAACAAATGCAAATTGGTTTCAGAGATCTCACTTTGTTTTGTTTTTATTTTTAAAGTCATTTTCACTCACTTTATATTTCAACTTGACGATTCTGTCTCTTTCGATTGGTTAGATGTTATTATATTTCTTTGAAATCAGTATCTTATGAACTTATTTGCTAGTTTGTAAAAACTGATACAATTTTACTTTCATAAAAAAAAAAAAACTGTAAAATTTTTAAGAATTTAGTATAATCTTTATTGAGATTGGGACCCTTCAAGATTTTGATTAATTATATGATGAACTTCCGAAAAGCTAAATGTACTAGTCTAGAGGACACAATGATTAAATCCAAAAAAAAGTATTCTACAAAAATGCACGATGTAAAAGTAAACAATTAAAAAACACATATACATTAGAAATACTTATAACTATAACAATATTCGACGGGAAAGTAAGAACAGGTGTTCGTGATCGTTCCTTATATCGTACCCTCTTCATGTATTTACTTACGAAGGGAGCTTTCAGCTTTTGCTTTATTTATTTATATAGTTTTGTTGCGACTCACTTTATTTATTAAATGCTTTTGATTTCTGAAGACTCCAAAAATATCTCAGTGCTGCGACATACTTCATTGACATTGCTCCACAAATTCAAAAGTTTTTGCTAAATTTCTAAAACATTTTTAGTTCATATTTTAACACTTAATTTGATTCTATTCACCGATTTGCACAAAAAAAAAAAAAATTGATTCCATTCACCATGTTTTTGTTAAAGATAAAACAAACTACATATTTTGTAATTATACGTTTAATTTACAGTTTGTTGTCGTCCAATGGTTCATTTTATTGACACGTTCTTTACGTCTCAAAATATTATCTTATGGTCTAGATGAATTATAAAAACCTATATGGCCTATTTATATGTATATTTAACAAAAAAACATGAAAAAGCTATGCATGTACTTTTTTAGTATACTACTGTTCTCTTGTAAAATACTATATATTCTTGAAATAAGATAGGGCACCAAAAAAATATCTTATAAAAAACTTCTCATTTAAGAAAAGAATAATTAAAATTGAATAAATTTATGGTGAATATATAATCTCATATGTATTAAACTTCTCGTGTGAGATCGGGTAATACATGAAAAATAATAACTCATGAATGAAGATTATATGATTTAAAAAAAAAAAATGCATTTGCACAAAAAAATAAGAAGATTGAAGATTACATGCACACCACTCAAACAAGCCAGCATTCCAAAGTTTTGGGGGTTACAAAACGACCGTTAATTTTGATCAAAAGAAACTTTCTTAAAAAGTTGGATATTTACAATGCATATGCTTCAACATGTCATAATTATGTTTACCATTGGATGGTTGCGATTTCTTTTACATTAAAAATCTTATGATCTTACATAATTACATTTCTGCTAGTAAAAACTTTCTACGGTTTTAGCGGCATATTCTCTTTGCTACGCATGGTTGCAAAAATAAGATTCCTTAATAATATTGTGATATATCATTTACATCGAACTATCTCTAGCACTCACCAATCACCATCTTTAACTTCCTACCCAAAAAAATATATCATCATCTTTAACTTATTTATACTTTATAAAAAAAAAAAAATTCTTTTCTTATTCTTTTTTTTTGTTGGGATCAATCTACACTAACACTAAGTCACTAAGATATCTATTCGAACAAAATTGCGTCCACATTTTATTCATGGGATGACAAAAATTGATAATAAAGGACACAAATGCTCAAGGAGCAAGCAAAAGACTACTAAGTAAATTAGAATGATACAAACAAAAACTAGAGAAAGTTGAACGTCGGTACATGGTGACAAGTGGCATGGGAACATAGGGCACAACACAATCGGGCTGTGTCTATATGAGTAGATAGAGTCATGTGATGTTTTAATCTGCACTTACCAAGAGACTGTCTTGAAATGGTAAACGACAGTAAAAGCAAGCGATGACTCATCAACATCAATTTTACACTCATTCTATTTCATATTCACACGTACCCAAGAAACTCACTGATTGACGTTGGAACTCTTGTGATCAATTTGAGTTTCTTCATATGTAGTCATTCAAAACTAAGTTTTCAAGTGAGATGTTTATTTTATTGCCTACCTACTTGGAACAACGATACGTTTCCTAATACTAAAAGATTTTTAAAGTATCCCCAATTTTGGTTTAAGAAAACTTATTAATAATAGTTTCCATAGTTTTTTCAGTAGAAGGTCAAAATAATAAAATTGGTCTCGGTCTGTATATTGAAGGACATGAAAAGAAGGTGGCCTAACTTAAAGTGTCACGAAGTTTCATCTTCTCATTTCAAAGTGTTAAAAATATGCAAGAGACTTTGATTATTTTGCTTCACCGTATGCTATGATGATCGGGATGAAATGTTTAAAACTTTGTAAACGTGTTGTTCTCTCAACTGATGTGATAACCTCTTTACTACATTTCACGATTTATAATTCACAAGAAAAAGACGATGTGACAACAACCTTTAGGGTAATTGACAAAGTCGATATGCAGATATTAGTAAATGACTGAAAATATTGAACCAAAATTGAAATCATTGATTTATCCAAAAAAGAAAGAGAAATTGTTAAAAATGCCCATTTCTCAATACTCCTTTTAAAAAATGTCCTCTTTGAGAGTCCATTTTTAAGTTTGCCCTCTTTTAATTTTTAATGACCATTTTACCCTTATTTGAAACAAAATTAGGTCCACAAAATACAAAATATTTTTTGGCGGGAAAAGTGATCCTCCAATTTTCCCGCCAAAACACTTGTAAAAAATCTTTAAAATACCTTGTAAAATTTTTCCGTAAAAATTTTTCCCGCCAAAAATTTTTTTTGCGGGAAAAGTTATTCCGCAATTTTTTTGGCGGGAAAATTTTTGGCGGGAAACATTTACAAGGTATTTTAAAGGTTTTACAGAGTATTTACAAGTGTTTTGTAAGGTTTTACAATGTATTTTAAAAGGTTTACAAGGTACTTATAAGGTTTTATAAGGTATTTATAACTTGTAAAACCTTATAAAAAAACTTGTAAAATCTTATAACTTGTAAAACCTTATAAAATAGTTGTAAAATCTTATAATATCTTATAAATACCTTATAAATACGTTGTAAAACCTTTTAAAATACATTGTAAAACATTATAAATACACTGTAAAAAACCTTTAAAATACCTTGTAAATTTTTCCCGCCAAAAAAATTGCGGAATCACTTTTCCCGCAAAAAAATTTTTTTGGCGGGAAAAAATTTTACGGGAAAATTTTACAAGGTATTTTAAAGGTTTTACAAGTTTTTACAAGTGTTTTGGCGGGAAAAATTGTGGGATCACTTTTCCCGCCAAAAATATTTTGTATTTTGTGAACCTAGTTTTGTTATATTTCCTTATATATTTGTAATATCTTTTATTAAAAGAAGGGTAATTTAGTCATTTTGTACATAAAAAGGGGTATTTTTAAAAATGGACAGTCAAATGGGGCGTTTTTGAAAAGGGGTATTGAAAAAGGGGTATTTTTGTGAGTCTCCCAAAAAAAAATATGCCAAAAAAAATTCAAGTATTTTCTTTCTTATTTATTTATATAACAAACATCAGCAATAATTTTATCACTAGACATACTCCTCTGTCTTAACAAATTGATCAAACTATAGATTTTTCAAATGTCATTGTATTTTGGTGCTTGTAGAATTAAGATTTTGATTAAGATTTGTTCGTTCCCAATCTCAGTTTTGGAGTTAAAACTTGAACTCATTGTCAATAGGTTATTGGCTAGATAACCAAATGTGTTAGAAATATTACAATAACAAAAATATGGTGGCAGAATATCGTAACTAACTGGTGTGTTATTTTGCTTGTAATAACAAGTAGCATGTCAATCGATATAATAACATGATCACTTAAAAAATTTCTATTTTCGATCGTTTTTCTGTTTTCTGACCAACAGTTTTTCGAAAAACATTTCGATGACATCGCGACTATTTTTAAATATATAGAAAATTGTTGTGAACTTATTGTTTTCTCATTTCATTCCAAGATAATGATACATATATATAGGCATATAAACCTAGGGTTTTAGGGTACATAATGAATAACCCTGATGGGCTTATTGGGCCCGGTTATAAGTCCAATATGATGTATTATAACACTCCCCCTTGGACGGAGTAACCGGACCTGATGGTCAATCGGGATCTCGATAATACGCTGGGGAATGTTGCCTCATTAAAACCTTACCAGGAAAACCCAGTGGGAAAAACCATGGTGAAGGAAAAAGAGTACAACACGCATTACTCCCCCTGATTAGAGCATCACCGTAGATCTCTAAGTCTACGCATTCCTATTTGTTGGATGAGCTTCCGGAGTGTTGAAGCGGGCAATGATTTGGTGAAAAGGTCGGCGGAGTTATCGCATGATCGGACCTGTTGAACGCTAATCGTACCATCCTTCTGCCAATCCGAGGTTGAGAAGAATTTCGGTAGGATGTGCTTCGTCCGATCTCCTTTGATATAACCTTCCTTGAGTTGAGCAATGCAAGCCGCGTTGTCTTCAAACATAACCGTGGGCTCCTTATCTTCTTTCATACCACAATCTGATCGGATGTGCTGAGTCATGGATCGTAGCCAAACACATTCTCTGCTGGCTTCGTGAATGGCCAAAAGTTCTGCATGGTTTGATGAAGTGGTAGTGATTGTCTGCTTTATCGATCTCCAAGAGATAGCTGTTCCTCCATGCGTGAACACATAACCAGTTTGAGACTTGGCATTGTGCGGATCTGATTGATAACCTGCATCAGCAAAACCAACTAGTCCATCCTTGTTGTGGTTAGTGTAAAACAGTCCTAAGTCTTTAGTACCTTGAGGGTATCTTAGGAGGTGTTTGATACCATTCCAGTGCCTCTGAGTTGGACATGAGCTGAAGCGAGCTAGGAGGTTCACGGCAAAACAGATGTCTGGTCTAGTGTGACTAGCCAAGTACATTAACGCTCCTACAGCACTGAGGTATGGCTTTTCTGGACCGAGAATTTCTTCATCGTCCTTCTTGGGACCAAATGGATCACTGTCCAATCCTAGGCTCCGGACAACCATTGGGCTGTTCAATGGGTGGGCCTGGTCCATATTGAATTGCTTGAGTACTTTTTCAATGTAAGCCGCTTGATGCACAAGGATTCCTCCTTTAACGTACTCAAGTTGTAAACCCAAACAGAATTTAGTTTTACCTAGGTCTTTCATTTCGAATTCTGCTTTCAAGCAGTCGACTGTTTGGGAGATTTCACCAGATGTTCCGAGGATGTTTAGATCATCCACGTAAACTGCTATGATTACAAATTCTTTGTTTGAGTATTTCTTGATGAAAATGCATGGACTGATGGGATCGTTTTTGTAGCCTTCTCTGATGAGATATTCGCTTAACCGGTTATACCACATACGTCCACTTTGTTTCAGTCCATACAAGGATTTGTTCAGCCTGATGCAGTATTGATCTCGAGATGCATGCTTATCTTTAAGCTCTATGCCATCTGGTAATCTCATGTATATTTCATTGTCGAGGGGCCCATAGAGATATGCGGTGACAACATCCATTAACCGCAAATCTAGATTTTCTCTTATGGCCAGACTTATGAGGAATCGAAAAGTAGTTGCATCCACCACCGGAGAATAAGTCTCCTCATAATCGATTCCGGGTCTCTGTGAGAATCCTTGTGCTACAAGCCGTGCTTTATAACGAACGACTTCACCGAGTTCGTTTCTTTTACGCACAAAGACCCATTTATGGCCCACTGGTTTGACATTGAATGGTGTCCGGATGATCGGACCAAACACATTCCTGAGTTTGAGACTCTTTAACTCCACGTTTATGGCTTCTTTCCATTTTAGCCAGTCTGTTCTATGAGTGCACTCTGTGATAGACGTGGGTTCTAGATCCTCTTGCGTGTTCGCAATATCAAGTGCTACTTTGTATGCAAAGAGTGCATTTAAGTCGACTTCTTTTCTGTTCCATTGGGTTCCAGACATGTTGTAATTGATAGAGATCTCATCGTTATCGATCTCGTCAGAACCTAGAGATTCGGCGTCCCGAACCTCTTCTGGTGGTTCATTAGAGTGAGTCTCAGCGCGCGCTATGTCTGTTATATTGGGAATCCCGGTTTCAACTATTGCACCTTTCTTTGATTTCCGTGGATTCTTGTCTTTGGAACCTAGAGGTCTGCCACGTTTATTTCGTGATGCAGACTCTGTAGCAACTTGAACTTGTCCCGTTGGAACAGTGATTCGTACTGGTGCATTACAAGCTGGTATGTACGATTTGGTTACTTTGTTCGGGTCAGCAAAGGAATCTGGCAATTGATTAGCTAGCTTTTGATAGTGTATAATCTTTTGGATCTCCGAATCACATTCTAGAGTCCGAGGATCTTGCCAATTTAAGGATGTTTGATTCCATGATAGCTCTTTGACCAGCTTGTGTTTCTCTCCACCCAATGTTGGATATACGGATTCATCAAATTGGCAATCCGCATATCTGGCCTTAAATAGGTCTCCAGTGGTCGGCTCGAGATATTTGATGATGGTGGGAGAATCAAAACCAACATATATTCCCATCCTCCTTTGAGGTCCCATTTTGGTTCTATGTGGTGGAGCAATGGGTACATAGACTGAGCACCCAAATGTTTTGAGATGGGAGATGTCTGGCTCATGACCCTGTAATAATTGGGATGGGGAATATCTATGCTCACTAGATGGTCGGATGCGTATTAGTTCAGCAGCATGTAATACTGCATGTCCC
Organism: Arabidopsis lyrata subsp. lyrata; assembly: GCF_000004255.2. NCBI lineage: Eukaryota > Viridiplantae > Streptophyta > Magnoliopsida > Brassicales > Brassicaceae > Arabidopsis > Arabidopsis lyrata. The sequence continues at coordinate 14,153,626 of NW_003302548.1, read as the reverse complement.
CAAGCTGAGACCGGGAGTTTCGACCTCATGAGTAATGGTCGAGCAATCCATTGGATTCGTTTAATGAATGATTCAGCAAGTCCATTCTGAGTATGGACATGTGCCACATGATGTTCAACGGTCACCCCCATGGCCATACAGTAATCATTAAACGCTTGGGAAGTCAATTCACCAGCATTATCAAGACGTATAGTCTCTAGTGGGAAGTCTGGAAAGTGGGCTCGTAATCTGATGATTTGAGCCAACAACCTAGCAAAAGCTTGGTTCCGAGAAGACAACAGGCATACATACGACCAATGGGTCGAAGCATCTATCAGTACCATGAAGTACCGGAATGTCCTAGAAGGTGGGTGAATGGGACCACAGATATCTCCTTGGATTCTTTCCAGAAAATGCAATGTCTCTTTGGACACTTTTACTGGTGAAGGCCGAGTGATCAACTTCCCTTGGGAGCAAGCTGTGCACATGAGGTGCTGAGGGAAGACTCGGTTTTCTCGAAGGGTGTGTCCTTGAGAACTTTGGATTAATTTACGCATCATGGTTGTACCGGGATGACCAAGCCGGTCGTGCCAAATAGTGTAGTCTTGGAACCGGGCTTTGAGAGCATTATTAGCCTCAATCATACTGACCTTGGCATAGTAAAGGCCAGTAGATAAAGCGGGTATAGTCTCGAGGACTTGTTTATGGCCAAGTGTGATCTTAGTGATCAGTAGGGATTCTTTATTCCCTTCACCCTGGGTTTCTATGTGGAAACCATTAAGTCTGATATCTTTAAAACTTAAAAGGTTTCTTTTTGAGTTGGGTGAGTATAATGCATCTGGAATGTCCAGATGTGTGCCGTTTGATAACAACACATGTTCAGATGATAGAATCAATCGAGGAGATCTGAGATCTCGTAGTCCATGGGATCGGTCGGCTCGATGGTGGTGTCGTTAGCATCAACTTGCAGGGCCATGTTAGCTTCAGCAGGTGCTTTCCCATGTTTCTGATAAAAATCGCAATGAAACTTAGGAATACGACAGTTCTTTGTCCAGTGATTGAACATTCCGCAACTGGTGCAGGCAGACTGATTGGTTGGGTGGGCAGGGCGGTTTGGTTTAGAGATACCACGGCCCTTACCGGAACCATAACCGAGGTTATGTCGGTTGCCACGTCCATTTCCGCGTCCACGCTTTCCACGTCCATTCCCACGTCCATTCCCATGTCCATGGCCACGATCTGAGGATCTGTCTCGCTGGACATTGTAGGATTCTTTGCGGGAATCTGGTGCTGGAGCCGATCCCGGGGGCCTCTGGGCACTGTTCCTCATTAACAGCTCGTTGTTTTTCTCAGCCAAGAGCAAACAAGATAACAAATCTTCGTACAATGTATGTTTCATTGCACGATATTGCTGCTGAAGCACAATGTTTTGGGTATGGAAGGTGGATAATGTTTTCTCGAGGAGATCATTATCAGACACCTCTTCACCACATAGTTTCATGATTGAAACTATCCGAAAGAGTTCGGAGTTGTAGTCATCCACAGATTTGTAATCTTGGAACCGGAGTTCCTTCCAGTCAAACTTGGCTTGTGGCAAGAGCACCGCTTTCTGGTGATCATACCGTTTTTTCAGGGCCACCCAAAGTTCGAGTGGGTTCTCAAGAGTGAGATATTGCTGTTTGAGGCTTGCGGCCAAATGATGGCGGATATGAAATATCGCCTGGGACCGGTCTTTATCAGATGCGGTGTTATCCGCTTTGATACACTCACCCAGTCCCTTTGAGTTGAGGAAAATCCTGGTGTCCAGGGCCCATTCGAGATAGTTTTCACCGGAGACCTTGAGGGCCTCGAACTCGACTTTCTGAATGTTTGACATTTGAAACATGAAATTGATTTCATTAGGGGTTTGTTAAAAGGATAGTTATATGAAAATAATTAAATTTTCTATTTGAGGAAACTTTATATTTGAGGAAAGTTTCTAATTTGGGAAACTTTCTAAATGAGGAAAGTTTTCATTCCGGGTCATTTGCTATTTGAGGAAAGTTTCTATTTTAGGAAACCTTCTAAATGAGGAAAGTTTCTATTTGAGGGAAACTTTCTAAATGAGGAAAGTTTCTATTTGAGGAAAACTTTCTAAATGAGGAAAGTTTCTATTTGAGGAAACCTTCTAAATGAGGAAAGTTTCTAATTTGGGAAACTTTCTAAATGAGGAAAGTTTTCATTCCGGGTCATTTGGTATTTGAGGAAAGTTTCTATTTTAGGAAACCTTCTAAATGAGGAAAGTTTCTATTTTGGGTCATTTGTTATTTGAGGAAGGTTTCTATTTTAGGAAACTTTCTCGGGAATCGTAAATTTTAAGGATACGGAGCATAAGTTCGGTTTAATGGTTTAAAGTTGGACCGGAATATTAGATTCCGGTTTGGGCCGAATTGATTTCCGGTTTAGAATAACCAGTTTGAACCAGTTTACCCAGATTGAGATCCGGTTATTATTTTTTGGAACCGGTTTGATAATCGGTTTAACCGATGAACCGAATTGATATTCGGGTTTAGGAGTTAACCGAGAATGATTTCCGGTTTAGGGGATACACGAAAATTGCGGTTTTGGATTTGATTTGATTTAGGTTTTAAGATTTCGGCCATGGCTTAGTGTTTTCGATTTTGAGTGTTAGGTTTAAGTAATACAAGGTTTTTGATCTTTAAGTTTTTAAGGTTTTGTTTTTTACCTTTCACCAATTGGGGTTGAACGAATTGAACCGGGAGCTTAAGACCTCGGTAACTCACGCTGTCGATGAACAGTACCGGTGAACATTATCGATGAACAGTATCGATGAACAGTGTCGATGAACAGTATCGGCGAACAGTGTCGATGAACAGTATCGATGAACAGTGTCGGCGTGAACAGTGTTTTGCGATTTTTAGGGTTAGGGTTGTTAAGAGCAAACTCGTGCTGATAACGTGTTGTGAAACTTATTGTTTTCTCATTTCATTCCAAGATAATGATACATATATATAGGCATATAAACCTAGGGTTTTAGGGTACATAATGAATAACCCTGATGGGCTTATTGGGCCCGGTTATAAGTCCAATATGATGTATTATAACAAAAATTGATTAAAAGTTTCCAATAGATAGAATTAGTTGAAAATCGGTCAATCCTTTTCGGAAAAATAGATTGGTAATTTCTAAAAATATGTTTGAGAACTATGGTATTAAAAACATGCATGACAAATGAATAAACTTATCTAGTACCATTTTACATTCATTATTTAATGAAGGTAAAATTTGGCAATCAAGTGGATGTTTCATTAAATATTTTATTTGAATATTGAAAACTAAGTAATTATATGTAAAGTTTGAGGTGAATATAGATACTTTTTAATTTTGATATAAAATAATTTAGTTCTGATTTTTAAAAAAAAATATTTGTTGTATTCTGAAAAAATATTGAGACGGGCAAAAGTATATTCCTGTATTATGAAAATAATTCGCCGGCTGTCTCTTATGATTCACGTACATACTACACAATTTTTGTTTATGTTTATGTCAAGTTTGAGAGTTAATTTGTTTTAAAAAGTTATTCAGGGTTTTCATTTGTTTAATATTTACTGCTTCTATCGTCATTTAGCGTTTGTAATGTACACGCTTTCTCGTTTTGTTACGTTTAAATTTATATGCATGGTAGGTTCAACAATTTGTATGAATGTGTTCAAACCGGCCATGGTTATATGCGTATATGTCTTTTTTTGTGCTTATGCTCGACTATAACTTTTACAAATTAAATTTAATATCTTTATATTAATTAAAAAACGTGACAAGTAAACCAATCAAAAACTTTAAAATTTAATTTTTAATTTTTTTTCATTATATAGATATCACCCGAGTTCCCGAGTTCGAATCTAGTTGCATCAAAAGTCTAAAATGTTTTACTTCCACAATATTTGGATACTTAGGGGGGTTTGGTGGAATTGTTATTTTTATTTTAAAAAAGGAAAGATAATTTGTGATTTGATGGGCTTTTAAATAGATAATATATAGGTGATTTGGTGAGATTTTTAGCACAAAAAATAGAAAAATTAGGATTCTCTAAAAAATTGCAGACGGTAGAATCAATATCAATGAACCATTCACATGCTTAAAAATAATTGGAATCACCATCAACAAGGCAAATGGGGACTTTGATTTTAGGATCTCTTATGTTATTTTTGTTCAAGGGATCGAGATCGAGAGAGATGAAGACGAGGATGAAGAGAGGAGATTGTTTCACTAGTTTAGTTTTATTAGCCACATGTTTTTATTTGTTTTTTTTTGTTTTTAATCAAATACCACCTCTAGAGGTGTGATTGTTTAGTTGTTATTTTTACACTAAAAAGATATCCAAAGTCTCACCAAATCTGTTTACAATAATTGTTTTAAAAAGTTTTGTTAAGTTTGAATAACAGTGGATTTAATATGGGTTTTAGAAATTCATGATTGAATAACATGAGATATAAAATTATTTGGAATGATTTTACATAAATTTTAGTTTCAATAACATAAAATTTGGGAAGAGATTTTAAAATCACTAATTGAATAACAAGTGATTTAAACAAAAAACCAAAATTTTCTAAAATCATTGTTCCAATACACCCCCCTTAATATATAATATTTATATTAAAAGATATTTAAATTATGATTTGAGTTTGATAAAACAAACAACAACAATACATGAAAGTTGAAATATCCAAATGATATTTAAACAAGAAATGTTTTCTAATACACCCTTTTAGCTTTGAAAATTACCACTAAAGTCGTAAAGTTTAAAAAGTACTATAATTTGTGCTTTAAGAAATTTTCATTTTGAAAATCTTCCTTAACTTTTAAACGGCCTTTTCTAAAACACATGTTAATGTTACTTCTTACAATATACAGTTTTAATTTATTTTTGATATTTATGGTAAATTTTTGGTTTTAAGGAATGCCTTTTAAAGCTATATGCAAATTACACGTATTTTATTAGTATATATAATCTTTTCTACATTGAAAATTCAGTAGTGACCAATTAACTTCAGTGTGCTCAAATAGATATTACATTTTCATATAAATATTTTTATGAAGATATAAATTTACGTTTTCTTTTTGTTGAAATATAACTTAATTTACGTTTTCATCATTTGTTACAAACTAGTCGATAAAGTTTTGCGGAAGGTGGAAGCATAGATTGAGAAGAGAAATTCATTTTGTAGAGAAGAAAAGGTTAGTGAGATAATTTGCTTTGATACACAATATCTTTGTGTAAACGTAGATAAATTTAGATAACACGAAAGTAGCCAAGTGGAACATCGAGAAGTATGATGTTGAATCCTACCTATACCCACACGACAGTCACGTTATTAAGATAAAACGCAATACAACTCTTTATTCTTATTTTATTCCTTGATTTTTATATGGTAAAACAAAATATATAAAAAAAGTGAAAAGTACCATTTCTATCTTTCTTTGTGATCATTTCTTCTTAAAATTTTAATTTTTAGTGGTTATGACTTTATAATGACTAATTAACTATGAAATTGTTTCTGTTTGGATGAAATAATGTAAAAACGTTACTGTTGATGCACGAATCACACAAGTACGAAATAGGGTTTCTCTAGAGAAGTAAAAAGAATCTCTCAAAACAATTCGAGCCGAGAGTTCAAATGGCGTTAGGCGAGCCGAGATCAATCGCTTCGGATTTAGGATTTCAGGTCGTTGATGAGGCCGAATTGTAGTTCGTATTCCGAGCTGAGTGAAGCTTGAGGTCGCTTTCCTTTTCTAGACTGAGGTCGCTCTTCGTGTCCTAGCCGAGCTCTTCGTGTCCTTGCCGAGCTCTTCGTGTCCTTGCCGTGTCAGCGTAATTTTTGATTGATGTGACAGGACTAGTCGTCCTGCTTTTATACCCCTGCGGAGTAGGGCGTACCCTGACAGGTTTTACCGGTTTTACCCTTGCGTCTGGTGACGTGGCAGACCCGTAAGGCGGCGAGGTCGTCTGGATCCCGATGCCTTTGGGCTTAAGGCCTGCTTCGTTGATGGACTTCTCTTGGATTGGGCCTTATATTTCTAAAGCCCAATTTCTCCCTCAACAGTTGCCCCCCAATCATGACTCATCGTGTGTTGCGAGGATCATGATTGTTTTTCCCTTTCCAAGACACGCATGAGATCGCCTCTCTTCGCGTCGTTTCGGATCAACGAGTTTCGGCAACGCGCGCGCGTGGGAGAGACGCGAGAATCGATTCGTCTGACGTTGTTCCCGGTGTTTGGAGACCGAAGCGTCCCTTCGCGTGTGAAGCTGTCTTAGCTCGTAATTATTGCTCAATTTCGTAGATATAATGATTACTTATCATCTTTCGCTTCTATAAATACCCCCTCCTCTCTCGTCCGTTTCTCATTCTTCTTCCTCCGCTAAAGGTATAACCTTCTCCTCTCTATTTCGTTTTCTCTCGCTTTATCTCGTTTTTTGTTTTATTGCGATGTCTTCCGACGCTAGTTCTCGCGGTTCCGTCTCCGACCACTTCCGTTCTCGTACCTCGTCTGATTCTACGGGTCGTATATCATCCGTTGATCGATTCCGGGCCAATTCTTTTGATGACGACCTAGAGTCCAACTTGTCCCCTCATCGACAGAACTCGTCGAGGTCGTCTGACGCCGGTTCCTCGATTCTCGCGGCCGAACTGCAACGTCGCGACTCGCCCTCTCAACGGGATCTTGTCGGGGCTACCTCGATCGTTCCATTCGTTCCTAGTCTCCGAGACGAGGATATTGGTGATGTTAAGTTTGACGATCTGGAGGCTGAGCCTGAGCTCGTCGAGATGCCTTTCGGGGTTCCCGGGCCGTCTCCCTATCATGTTGACTTCCTAGGGCCGACCCGGACGTCATTTGAGACCCTCGCATATACCCTCCATTATTGTGACGCTCCGTCCTCGATTGAAACTCGCATTCCGGCCCTATCCGAGCGACCTTGGTCCGCTCCGGCCGGCTTCTTCTGTGTTTATGAGAGTTTCTTTACGGAATGCGATCTCACTTTTCCGATTCCGGGCTTCCTGCTTGAATATGTAGCGAGGCGAGAGATGGCTCTTTCTCAGCTTTCTGTTGCTGCCATCCGGAATGCAGTAGGCCTGGTTCGGCTGGCGAGTAGGTGCGGCGTGGTTGTCCGTTCTTCTCATTACGAGGAGGTGACCAAGATTAAGAGCCTCAGCAAGAAAAAGCCGGGCTTACACTACGTTCAGTCATCCACGACTCCTAAGCTTGTCGACGAGGCCAAGAGCAAAACTAGCGACTGGTCGGCGGGATACTTCTTTGTTAGGATTTCGGCAGAATCTGTTGAGGACGTTAGGATTCCGATCTATACAGGTTGGAAAATTTCACCCGGTAGCTTGAGCTCGTCTTCCGCCCTCGCACTTCTTCTTTGGTTGTTTTTGATTTTCTTATATCTTCTTTTTTTTTGTGCAGCTCGTTTCCCGACGATATTAGATCCATTTCCCGAGCAGCTCAAGAAGGATCTCGAAAAGATTCGCGCTGAGGGTACGTATATCTGGCCATCCACTAACAAAGTTGCTCGCCGCCCCTCTCGGAATCCTTCACGCGGTTGCCGAGGTTCTTCTCGTCGAGGGACTATTCGTCAAAGTTCCAAAGTTTCTGCTCCTTCAAAACCAGGTAACGCATATGTTGTTCGCCTCTGCGGGTTTTTGTTCCCTTGGCTCATATATTTTTTTTGATTTTAGGTCGTAAAGCAATGGGTAAGTTCGACCTAAGTGTGGTCCCGGATTACGCCAGTCGTTACAAGGAGAAGAGGCCGGCCATGGAGATTCCCGCGGCAAAGCCATCTCGTTCAGAGGAGCGACAAATGAGGGAGGCCCTGAAGAAGAGTCTCTTAGATCAGGGAGGGCGTCAAGCCTTCCAGGCCGGAAGTTCTCGACCGTTGAGCCCTAACTCCGAGAGGGTAAGGAAGAACGAGATGCTCGTAGCTCGTTTAACTCAGCAGGCTGGTGGGGGAGACCGAGCTGCAATCCTTCCCCCAAGTGATGATCTCCGAGCCGTAGGAGCCCGGAGTGGCTCAGTTGGGCCTCTGAACAGGAAGAGGCCGGCCCGATACATGAGCTCGTCCGATTGCCCAGAAGAGGCCTCGGGTCGCCGACCACCGGTGGTCGTATCGCTATGTTGATAGGGATGTTCCCTTTACATCTAATGCGGACGCCTGTGCTGCTCTATTCCGCGAGATGGGTCATGGCCCCGGCTCGTTCCCTCTAATTGAGGATCTTCGTGAACGGGATGCGTATACCGAGGCGGCCAGGAAATCATGCGAGGTTATTACTATTATTATATATATATATATATATATATATGTGTATATATATTTTTGTTACCCTTCCTTGGTCGATTGTTTATATATATATTTTTATCAGGCGACTTTCGCGATGAACCGCATGGTTCATCTCTACGAGCGCCGAGTTCGTCGGCTTTCGACCGAGAACCCAAATTCGAGTGATTATCAGGCTGCCATTGCTGCGGAGAAGGAGCGGGTAGATCAAGTCTTGCGAGAGTTGGGTGCTGTTAAGGACGAGGCGGTGAAGCTTAGGGAGAAGGTCAACCTTCTCGATCATCACCGGAATGGGTTGATTGCGGAGAGGGACCGTTTGAGCGCCGAAGTGGAGGCAGAGAAGGCTCGGTATGACGAGCTCGCTGTGATCCTCCGCTCCGAAAAAGCCAGACTGCGAGAACGTCGTGCTGAGTACGGCGAGTACTGTAGAGGTAAAGCTCTTGCGAAGATGGCCCGGCTGTTTCAGGCTCGTCTCACCCGTCTACAGGCTCATGTTGAGGATACCCGTGCCGCGCAGCCCACTCTTCTGCTTTACAACCAGGCAGTCGGGAACCTTGGTTTTCTGAAGGCTCTAGTGGAAGACGGCGAGGTCGTCATTAAGTCAGAGGAAACGCTTTCCAGGGTTAAGGCCGACGTGGCGCAGTACAGAGCTGATCTTGCGGCCTTCGACGTGACTGAACTTCAGGATGGCGATTTTGACGCCTATACCCTCTTTGCGGACCGGAACGAGGTTACTGAGAACCTTCAGTATGCCGCCTCGGCTGCCAGTGGTAAGGACTTCGTCGGAGATGACGAGGTCGAAGAAGACGCCGTTGACCAAGACACTCAGCAGGAGGTCGCAGTTGAAGCTCGTGAGACTGGGGCCGAACTTCAGGATGGGGGTGGTCTTGAGACCGAGGCCACAGGCGCTGAGCGGACTGGCGACGGCCAGGAGGCTCCACTGGTGGCTACTCCGTTAGTTCAGGTTGTCCAAGACGGGGAGGACATTGATATCGAAGGCTGACCGCGAGGTCATTTGTTTTAAAGTTATTGTCGTTTTGCCGCTTTTGACGGCTTTTTCTTATCTAGTCGCCGCTTTGTCGGCTTTTTGAACTTGTGCCGTTAACTCGGTTTTTAGCTTTATTTCCGCTGGGTTGGTTTGTTTGAACATGATTGCCGCTAGGTCGGCTTATTTTATGTGGTTTTCGCCATTTATTTCTTCTTTTACTTCTTTTATTTTAGCCTGTTCTTCAAGGGTCGGCTCCTGTGTAGGACGGGACGCGGCCGGTTTCTGTGTAAACCTGGTTGTGATCGGCTTGGTGCGAGTTCACCAAGCTGATGCGAGGCCTAGGTTACTTTGGTTGTTGGTAGGCTTGATCGGTTGGGAATTTGTGAGTCCGTCCTCGGCCTATACGTTTATTCTATCGGTAAGATGCAAGTGCTGGACTTGGCTTGTGCGAAGTTTTACCTACTTCGGCTTTTCCGAGTTTGCTCGGAGTGTTCGAGACGGGCTCGAGACATTGTGAGGTGCGACGCGCGGTGATCGGCTTACCCTGTATTGGCCTGATAAATCTTTGGGAGTGCGGGTTCGTCCCCGGCTTATGCTACCCAGTTTATCGAGGCTTTGCGAGTGCAGAGCTCGGCTTTCAGACCCTTAAGTGTAGGTTTTTTCCAAGACTTTTTTACTTGTTTTGGCAGACTTAAGTAAGGGTGTGCGTTCTCGTTCGAACGTGTTCGATCTAATTGCCTGGCCAGGGTATCGATGTATATTTCGGTTCGGTTGTATTTCAAAATTAGATGGAAATACAAAATTTTATTAATATCATAGCTGCGCCCTGCAAGCAGGGCTGCCTACGTACCCCCTGATCGGAGGGATCAAGCCGTTCGTAGTTCACATTACATAGAGAGGCATTGGTAAGGCCGAGCTACCTTTTTTTTTTTTTTTTTTTACATATATAAGGAGAGCGAGGTCGTCAGTAGTAGTATCGCTTGAGGTGCATGGAGTTCCAAGTTCGTGGGACTTCGGTGCCGCTCATGGTGAGGAGTTCGTAGTCGTCGGGGCGAACTATCTTCGAGACTTGGTACGGCCCTTCCCAGTTTGCTCCTAGTTTACCGGCGCCGAGTTCAGCTGTATTTTCGAAGACTTTCCTGAGTACGAGGTCGCCGACGTCGAAGTGGCGGTTGTGTACTTTCTTGTTGTAGTATCGGGCGGCAGCAAGCTGGTAGTTCTGAACTCGGCATAGTGCGGTGTTGCGCATTTCCTCAAGTTCGTCGAGTCTGTCAAGTATCATCTGGTCGTTGAGGTCGGGATGGACTGCCATCATAGAACGTCGAAGACTTGAGTATCCGACCTCGGCTGGGGCCATTGCTTCCATGCCGTAGGCTAGCGCGAATGGTGTTTGCGTGGAGGCGCTGCGGGGTGTAGTACGGTACGCCCAAAGTACTCCGTCTAGCTCGTTTGCCCATGCTCCCTTTTTGTCGTCGAGGCGTTTTTTGAGGCCGGCGAGAATAGTTTTGTTGGTCGCTTCGGCTTGTCCGTTGCCTTGCGGGTATCTCGGTGTGGACTTGTTTAGACGAATTTTCCAGTTCGCACAGAAATTCTCGAATGTCAGCGAGATAAATTGCGAGCCATTATCGGTGATGATTTCGTATGGAAGGCCGTGTCGGCATATTATATATTTCCAAACGAAGTTCTGGACATCCTTGGCTCGTATTGCCGCGTACGATTCGGCTTCCACCCATTTAGTAAAGTAATCCGTCATGACTAGGATGAACCGTTTTTGCCTGGAGGCTGGTAGCGGGCCGACGATGTCCATGGCCCACCTCATAAACGGATATGGTGCCACACCGACCCTGAGTAGCTCGGTTGGTCGATGAATCGAGGGCGCGTGTCTCTGACATTGGTCGCACTTAGTCGCGAAGTCCTTACAGTCCGATATCATAGTTGGCCAATAGAAACCTAGCTTTTTGATTTGTAATGCGAGAGCTCGTCCGCCGGAGTGGTTGCCGCCGGCCCCCATGTGTGTTTCCTTCATTATTTCTGCGATATTCTCGCCGTGTAGGCAGTTCAGCCATGCTCCGGTTACGCTGAGCTTTAGGAGGCAATTTTCCAAGGTCGTGTACTTTGCGGCTTTAATGCGTAATCGACGTGCTGCCCATTTATTCGTTGGGACCGTTCCGTCGGTGAGGAAATCGCGTATTTCGACCCGCCAGTCGGTTGGGTCGGCTGCGTCTGGATTGTGATTTGTTCCGACAAAATTGACAATATCGATTGCTTCGATGCTTGGTCGGTCTACGCTTTCCACCGGGATAACACGTCGAAGATCGGGGTCCGACGTGGAGGCTAATGCGGCGAGAGCGTCAGCCGGCGCGTTATCTCCTCGCGGGATTTTGGTTAGTTCGAAATGCGTAAACTGTGAGGATAACTTCTTGACGACCTTGAGGTACGCCTCCATAGTGTCGTTTTTGGCTTCGTATTCGCCGCTAAATTGATTTGCGACGAGCTGTGAGTCCACGTATGCTTGGACTCGTTTGATCTTCATTCCTAGAGCGAGACGTAGACCGGCAATGAGTGCTTCGTATTCGGATACATTATTTGTTGCCGTGAAGCGCAGACGAAACGATTGCTCGATTATTTCCCTGGTTGGTGAGACCAGTCGTATGCCGACGCCGGAGCCATGCGATGACGAGGACCCGTCGGCGTACAACGTCCAGATGCCGTTCTGAGGGTCACCAGGCTCGGGGTCGTCGCTTAGATTTTTCGAAATGAGCGGTAGTTCAATAAGGAAGTCGGCTAACACTTGCGATTTCATTGCTGGTTGGGTCCTGAAATCCATATCGTATTCGCTGAGCTCGATTGCCCATTTAGCCATTCTCCCGGACTGGCTCGGACTGTGTAGGGCGGTTCGTAGTGGTTGGTCTGTGAGAACGGCGATTGTGTGGGATTGAAAGTAGGGACGTAATTTCCTGGCAGATGTTACGACCGCTAGCGCAGCTTTTTCCATTGTGGGATAGCGTGTCTCGGCTTCGATGAGGGACTTGCTGACGTAAAAGATCGGCTTCTGGTCGCCTCGGTCATTTTTAACAAGCACACCGCTCACGGCCGAGCTTGATACCGCGATGTATAGAAATAACGTTTCACCGTTTTCTGGTTTAGCGAGAACCGGGGGCGTCGTGAGGTACTGTTTGAGTTCGTTAAAATCATTTTCGCTCGCTTCATCCCAAGCAAACTTGTCCTTCCTTTTTAAGAGGTTATAGAAGGGTAAGCACTTGTCCGTCGATCTGGCGATGAAGCGGTTGAGAGCGGCGATCCGTCCTGTTAGTCGCTGCACCTCGCGTGTATTCTTTGGAGAAGGCAGATCGAGGATTGCGCGAATTTGCTTTGGGTTAGCCTCGATCCCCCTTTGCGTGACCATGTACCCCAGGAACTCGCCGGATGTTACGCCGAACGTGCATTTCGCGAGGTTTAATTTCATATTGTATTCGTTCAGTACGTCGAAGCATTGGCTTAGGTGTCGGACATGGTCGGCTGCTACTAGAGATTTTACCAGCATGTCGTCTATGTAAACTTCGATGGTTCGTCCGAGATGATCAGCGAACATCTTATTTACCAAACGTTGGTACGTCGCACCGGCGTTTTTGAGGCCGAATGGCATCACCTTGTAGCAATAGGTTCCTCGGTCTGTGATGAACGAGGTCTTTTCCCTATCATCTCTGTGCATGAGGATTTGATTGTATCCCGAGAATGCATCCATGAAGGACAGGAGTTCGTTCCCGGCGGTCGCTTCGACTATCCTGTCGATGTGGGGGAGCGGGTAGCTGTCTTTTTGGCACGCCTTATTGAGGTCGGTAAAGTCTACGCAAACACGCCATTTGCCGTTCTTCTTCTTCACAACGACCGGGTTCGCTAGCCATTCCGGATATTTTACCTCGGTTATCGAGCCGGCCTTCAAGAGCTTGTCGACTTCGTCATTTACGGCCTTGGCTCGCTCCGTTCCCAATTTTCGCCTTTTCTGCTTTACCGGTTTATAGGTTGAGTCGACGTTAAGCTCGTGCGTAACGATCATAGGGTCGATGCCTATCATGTCGTCTACGCTCCAGGCGAACGTTTTAGAATTCTTTTTTAGAAACGCGATGAGTGGTTCTTTAACCGATGGTACTATCTCGGCCCCGATTGCGACGCATCTTGTCTTATCCGTCTCGTCAATATTCACTTGTTCTGTTATGCTCAGATGAGGCTCTTCGAGGGACTTTTTTAGGGTCGGGACGGTCGACGATGCTGGCGTCGTTAATTGCTATAACTTCTTAGTGACGCGGTTCTTGTGTTCGATGAGAAAACATGTTCTTGCGATCTGTTGATTCCCTCTCAAGGTGAATACTCCGTTATGCGTTGGGAACTTGATGCACTGGTGGTATGTGGACGGGATCGCCTGCATTTGATGCATCCAGGGTGTCCCCAAAATGACGTTGTAAACTGCGGGCTTATCAACTACGACGAACTTGACCCACGAGATCGTTCCTCCGACGAATATGGGCAACTTGATCGTTCCGATTGTCATTACGAAGTCACCATCGAATCCGACCAACGGGCGCGATACGGATTTTATTAGCCGATCGCTGACATTCATTATAGCCAAAACGTCCTTGAAGATGAGGTCGACCGAGCTTCCAGTATCGATGAGCACCCTAGTTACTCGGCTATCGCCGATAATGAGTTCGACGACGAGAGGATCGTTATGCGGTGTATCGACGCCTTCCAGGTCGGATTGGGTAAACGATATGGGTTCGTCGACGGGCGTAGTTGGTGGCGCGCTCGTGGACGGCCATACTTCCTTCATTTCAGCTTTTTTGCGATGTTGTTTAATTGATCGAACCGAATCGTTGCAGTTTTGCAGTCCGCCCATTATCATTCGGACCTGTCTGACGACCACCGGAGCTTCGGCTGGTGCCTTTCCATTCCGAGGTCTTTTGGCGGAATCATTCGCATCCTCGACTTCCTCGGTTTTCGCATGGTCTTGTAGGTATTGACGAGCCGTGCTCTCGTTACGCTTTTGATTCTTACCTCCTTGGGCGCGGTCGCACTCGATCGCGATGCTTCCGCTCTTATATCTTGCCATCAGCAAGCTTTGTAGATACCGGCAGTCCTCAGTGGCGTGCGCTCTACTCTTATGGTATTCACCGAATATTGACGTCGATGCCGGGGGATCGGTGTCCCTTACGTATTTGTTCCACGGCCTTGGTGATGGTGTCTCGCTATTAACGACGAAGGTCGTAGGTCGTCGTGCCTGGTCGATGTTACCTTTGGAATGTTGCTTTGGCTCGGCGTTGTTTGCTGTGTTAGGTATGGCCGAAGCGGTCTCCTTGGTTACAGATGTTTTGGGCGGATTATGCTTTTTGGCTAGAACGAGCCGCTCCTCTTCGAGCTCGATATACCGCGAGGCTCTATGAAGTGCGTCCTCGAGAGTGTTCGGAGCATGAAGAGTGATATCGTCTCTGTACTTTGAATCGTACCAGATGGCGTTGCGTAGGGCTACTATCGCGGCCTTGTCAGGGATGGTGATTTTGGTTACTACCACCTTGAAGCGATCGATAAACGATCGGAGTGACTCCTTGGGGCCTTGCGATAGGGACCATAGGTCGGCGTTGGACGTCTGGTTCTCGATGAGAGGTGAATAATGCTTTAGGAAAGACGACGACAATTGGTTGAAGCTGCTGATTGTGTTTGGCTTTAGGCGGGAGAACCAGTTGAGAGCCGGGCCCGTGAGATGTTCGATGAAGATCTGGCACCGCCCTGCTTCGAAGTTTTCTGGAGTCAGCTCGGCGCGGTTTATCGCAACGCTGAAAGATTGCAGGAATTCCTTAGGGTCGCCTTTTCCGTTGTACCTTTCTAATTTGATTTTCTTGGATCCGCGAACGGAAATGCTTGTGATTCTTCGGGTGAAAGCGGTTTGCTGAGTTTCCTCGAGCACACGATCGAGTTCTGGAGCCGAGCTAGTGGCACGGTGAATTTTCGAACTCATTTCCAGGACAGCGCGTCTTAGTTCGGAGATCTCCGTATCTCGCGGATTGGTGCTGCCCATGGTTTGGACGGGCTGAGCTGCCTTGGGACGTCCGGGGAGTTCTGGAGTGTAGACCGCGTTTGCACTCCGACTCGTTTGCAGACGGTTGATCTCGTCCATGGAGAACGCTTGAGCCGCGGCCAGAAATGCGAACCGAGCATCTGTTCGTGCGTCCTGTCGACCTAGATGGTCGAGGATGTTCTGGAGCAGTCGGTTTGGCTCGGCGGGAGTTGGTGCCGCAGCGTGCCGTTCTGCACGGTTTTCCTCGAGGTTCGTTGGACGTCGTCTGCTGGGAGAGGTCGGTTCGCCTTCCTCCTGGTGTGCCGGGGGCGTTTCGTTCCTTACTGCTTCTGCTGGCCCCTCGAGCGTCTGAGGTAACGATGCGGGAATAGCTACCGGGGTATGGGTAGCCTTCCTTGTTGGAAGTACTCCTAGTGGGATCGGCGTCACTGTCTCTCCTCCCATGGAGGATGCGTTGTCGTCTCGGACGCCCGTGCTGGTTCCCTGGTTTCCATCGGTTGCCATCGTGTCGTCGCGGGCTCGTTTTGTTGACTGGAGAAATCTCTGAGCTATCCCCCTACCTGGCGCGCCAACTGTTGATGCACGAATCACACAAGTACGAAATAGTGTTTCTCTAGGGAAGTAAAAAGAATCTCTCAAAACAATTCGAGCCGAGAGTTCAAATGGCGTTAGGCGAGCCGAGATCAATCGCTTCGGATTTAGGATTTCAGGTCGTTGATGAGGCCGAATTGTAGTTCGTATTCCGAGCTGAGTGAAGCTTGAGGCCGCTTTCCTTTTCTAGACTGAGGTCGCTCTTCGTGTCCTAGCCGAGCTCTTCGTGTCCTTGCCGAGCTCTTCGTGTCCTTGCCGTGTCAGCGTAATTTTTGATTGATGTGACAGGACTAGTCGTCCTGCTTTTATACCCCTGCGGAGTAGGGCGTACCCTGACAGGTTTTACCGGTTTTACCTTTGCGTCTGGTGACGTGGCAGACCCGTAAGGCGGCGAGGTCGTCTGGATCCCGATGCCTTTGGGCTTAAGGCCTGCTTCGTTGATGGACTTCTCTTGGATTGGGCCTTATATTTCTAAAGCCCAATTTCTCCCTCAACAGTTACCCAGTCATTAATGCAATTAATAATAAATAGATTAATTATTTAACAAGATTTAATAAAGATATACGATGAAGAGATAAACACAAATGTGACTTTAAGAGTAATAATAAATTAGTTACGGACCTAACTTTGGCTGCCAAATCATTGAGTATAATGGTGCTCATAAGTCATAAGCAACATAAAATA